>NW_013668787.1:0-1575 GCF_000517525.1 Limulus polyphemus
CTCAGGTATGGAACCCAAAATCAGTCCGAAGTCTACAGGGCTAGGTTTAGGACGAGAGTCCGTGCTAAAGGGGAGAGCCTGTAAGAGCTGGCACAGGACTTGGAAAATATGGCACACAAGGCCTACCCAACTGCACCACCCGATGTCCTCAAGCTGTTGCTGAGGGACCGATTTGTAGATGCCTTGGACAGTCCACAACTGAAGATACAAGAAAAGCAAGCACACCCCTCTTCTATACAAGATGCAATGGCCAGAGCTCTTGAATTCGAATCCTACGTTAAGTCCAGCACAGCGGTACCAAGGTTGGTACAGTCATCTGGATTCAAGGCCAGAAAAGTTCAGCTTTCAGAGAAGTTTGAGGTACTTTGCTGGCACTGTAACAAACCTGGGCACAAGAGAGCTCAATGCCGGCTACTTCAACACAGGGAAGATGCCACGGTAGGAAAGGTTGTTACCCAGAAAGGTTGTTGGAACTGTGGAGAGCAAGGACATATGAGGAGCCAGTGTAAGAAGAATATTACCAAGAAGTCAGCTTCGGGAAACCAGTAGTGGTTGGTGCTGAAGGACGCCCACAAACCCCCATCGTGAAAGTCCCAACAGCTAAGTGTAAAATGGCAAGCACACATAGTGTCTATGTGACAGTAAAGCTGGATGGCCAAAGGTGCAACTTTGTCATAGATTCTGCATCACAGCAAACTCTTGTGAGTGTCAAGGTACTGGATTACAAAGGAGTACCAGAAGCCATACATAAGCTCTGTGGCATGACAGGACATTATGCAAGGTTGTGGGGACCAGTGTGGGTAACTATTTAGCTCATGGGCATGAAGAACAGACAGAAATTATACTTGGCTGACATTGAAGACCAGTGCATATTAGGATTGGATTATTTAATACCAAGGAAGTGTGTAGTTAACTTCGACAAAATGAAGATTGGAAACAACAAAGGCCAAATTCCAGTTAGTATTGCTGCATCTGTTGATTTGCATATCACAGCACTTAAGTCAAGTATAATACCCCCTATGTCAGAGAAGATAATTTGGGGTAGAATAAAAGAAGATCCCCAAGGAAGCCCAATGCTTGTGGAAGCAGTGGAAGACCCATCCAGGCCAGCAGACATGAAGATTGGAAGGTCACTTGTGCCAGGTCATCAAGTTGTACCCATAACAGTGACTAATTTCTCTAAATGTGAGCAGACATTTAAGGAAGGGGTGTGTGCCAGGAGGTAGAGCCAGTCAATGTTAAGGCAAGAAATACAACCACAAAGAAAGGACATCCTCTCCCACAACATTTAACTGACCTGTATAAGAAGAGCATAGTCCATTTGTCATCATCACAAGCTCTTCTGGTAAGGGAACTTTTGGCGAATTATGCAGACGTTTTTTCAAAAGGAGATCATGACCTTGGCTTCACAGACCTTGTGCACGACAGAATAAACACAGGCAATCACCGTCCAATAAAAATCTCTCCAAGGAGAATAGCTCCAGCAAAGCGACAAGAGATGGAGAAGGTCATGGATGGTCTAATTAAGGAAGGGATAGTCGAGAAATCAGATAGTCTCTGGTCAGCTCCCGTCTT
>NW_013668787.1:2526-15505 GCF_000517525.1 Limulus polyphemus
ATGTAAGTGGCTATTGTTTGGGACGAACAATACTAAGGAATGGGCAGTGTTACGACAGTGGAAATTACGAGATGCTGGGAGCATGCTGGAGTTTCTTGAAGCATCATGACTTATTGAGGAACCCCACGAATGTCCCAGTGTTTGTTAGACTCCCTCTTTTTAGTATATTAGCCCGGCAAATAAAGCCAGCTATAGATAGATTGAAGAAATAGATAATTGAGTCAAGCGAACAATAAGCACCATAAGTAAAATGTGTGAATCACTAAAAAGTTGTATCAAGAAAGAATAAACTAGTTGTAATTAAGAAAGCACTTGTATTGCTGAAGTTCCTTGGAAAGAATTATACAGAAAATTAACAAACGAGCAGATACATAACAAAACTATAACAACTGATCTATCGGTACCACAGTAATGAACAATTTAGTTGCATGTCTTGCATTTCTTACATGTGGACTTTCTTGCATCAGCTGAAATGTTTTAAAACAAAAGAGAGTCAATATGTTACACAAATTATTCTTAAAGCTATTTTAATTTTTTTGTAAAGCAAGAAATATACAGTAGTAATGCACTGTTTCAAAATAGTTTGTAAGAAATATATAACCAAACTTAAAGAATGTAGGAATGTAAACTGAAGGTTACAAATGAGGTTGGCAGATTAAGAACAAAATTTGTTCCTAAGATGTTTATCCAAACAAAAGTTTTACATAGCAATGTTTTGCAAAATTAAAAAAAATATATATTATTAATAATTATGCATCAATGATTTCAAAAATATTTCTAAAAATAATACAAATTCTGTAAAATTTTATTGAAATAAAAAAGAGGAAAAAAGCACTCTTGTTTTATATATATCCTCTTCTATGTGTTGTAAACTTTCTGGTTTATATGCTACAAATATCCACTGTATTAATTTTTATGCAAAGAGTCCTTTGAAGACTGAACTTCAAGGAATAAAGATAGATACAGATTCAATATTTGCACAATAATTACATGTTTTCTTATGACAATTCTACAGATGGGCAGGTTTCTGAAATTTCTTTGAAGCCTTGTATTTAAATAGTTAACCATCAGGTTGTTACTGGTGAGGTGCTTCATATTTCTTTGCATTATGTCGTCTAGATCAGTATCTCCAAGTGTAGCAAGGTAGTTGATCTGTGCAAGTAAGATCAAAGAATTTGTTACCTATTAATACAAGTCTTCATGCTTTTGGAGCAAAAGTATGAGTAAGCTTGTAACCCACTTATTGCATGTATGTTGGGATAAAAAAAATCATATTTTTTGAAACATTTATTTTAACTTTCAACAGTAAAAACCTAGTATAATATACAGCTGCATAATTGAAGAACTTCAGCTATCTATTCCACACTGTAGGTGTATTTATTTGCAAAAGTGCTTAAAACACCAATCTACGTGTGGGATTAGTGTTACATTAAAAATGAATCACCGTGATGCAATTCAAAATGACGAAAAACTGCACTGATTGTTTACAGAACTGTGAATTCTCTTCCACTTTCACTGTAAGCTCCTATGTTCATTCTAACACTTACAGGGCATCTGGAGTTGGAAAGTCAGTTGATTTAAAAAACAATTTCTTCTTATGATGAAACTCCATGTCAGGACTTTTGTATGTTACATAAGCTTCTGTGGTTATGTGAGACAAAATTCCACCTTCTTTGCTTATGGTTTGTGAAACTCTTTGCGTAACTCTTTATATTTATCTTTTTTAACCTATTTGGTGTTCCCACTGCATTGTCTTTAAGTTGTTGAGCCTATCCATGGGTCTGCATATTCTTTTTTATTTCCTCTGGGTGTTCACTTATAGTGACAGTTTCGTGACTTGGCTGGCATTGTAAGATTTGGAGACAGGGGTTCTAAGCCCCAGGAATGTGTCCAGTCATTAGCTGTTACTGATATATTCATCTGAGAGCCTTGAAGTATGGGATAGTGCATTAGAATTTGAACCCTGATTACCTGTGACCACACCTGAAAATGTTACATTTCCACAGTTAAATACATACTACCTGATTCTCCCTTTTTAAACATTAGTTAAAGTGTGATGGGGGCTTGAAGAATGCATTTTCTGGGTGTCTTTATTTGGTTCAGTCTCTTATGAAGCTGGTTTGCTCTACTCATTTTCCCATGAATTTACTCTGACTATGTAGTCCCTTCAACTCTGTTTGATCACACTTTCAATTGTTGTGGTCTAGGTTGTTACCTTCATCCCTAAGAAATATAGTTTTTAGTGATCCAGTGGTCATTATGACTTTGTTTGGTTCTGTCCTTCAACTCTGTGTGGGTGTTTAAATTTGAAAGATCTAATCAGTTAGTTTTGAACTGTAATTTTTTAGCACTAAAATTGGTTTGAATTAGGTCCTTACATCTGAAATACATTCTCATCCACCTCCTGACAACTGGAAGATATTTGGTTTCATCATGATTGTAACTACTAAATCTAGATTACAGTGGGAGAACAGAATTTATATACTTCATACTGAAGTAAGTGCAATAACTCACTTTGAAGGTGAGAAAGAGGAGAGCTGTGGTTAAGTTTATTAGAGTTTGGCTATAAGTGGAATTTGATAGTTGAGGAATTGTCAGACTCATTAATTGATTATATTTAACTACTTGATTATTCTCGCATGAGACTAACCTTGCTATTTTCAACTTTTTAAAGTTTCATATCATAAATATCTTTAGGTAAAGAATTGAAGATTAAGTTGCTTTATTATCCTAAACCATTACACATGAAAATGCATCATCTGCACAAGTAGTTTGCACCCCGTAACAAGCTGAAAGTACACTTAATACCACTTCTTGGGTTTCTCCTTACAAGTTTTAACAAGACTGCTAAAACTAAATTAATTAATACTTGGTTTAAAATAATGTTTTTGGATTTTATATGATAAAACTAGTAAAGATTCTTGTCACAGCACATATAATATATAATTCAATGAAAGTAAATTCACTTTGATCCTAGAAAAGCAAAAATAATACAATATTTATCATGTTGATATTAGATGATTTCTTTGCAGAGATTAAAAATCATTCATAATGTGGAAATCAAAGAATTATAGAAATATTAAAATCATGATGATATCAAAATGAATCTTTTAATTACAAATGTTTCTAGATTTTTGTCTACTTATCATCAGTGTGAGTAAGTTAAAAAATTAACTTTACAAGCATAAAAAATCATAAGCTTTTAATTGAGAAATTGAGAATTAATATGTTTACATTTTACAGTATAGGCTTAAAGAAACTGTAGAAACCCGTGCATGCTGAGAAATCAGTAAATTAAACAATTTAAAGCTTACTGTATAAGACAGTGTTTAAATATCATGTGATGACAATCAGACTTTTAATTTTCCTTTCTGGTGTTTCCTATTTAGCTTGAACTATTCATAATTAAATAGGAGTGTTGCTATTGCCAATAGAGTAACATCATAATAGTATTAGATATTTGTGATAAGAATCACTAAGTGCATATGTTTTTCCATATTCCTCTTAATTTGTCCATTTCAGATTGAAAAGCAAAGGCAAGTAAAAATAGGATTGTGAATATATCTTTTGTCCCTCACAAGTCTTTTTGTATGATGATATTTTACATTTTAAAATGTTTAACCAGAATAGCCCAAATGTTTTTCCATTGTATTTGTTGAATGTTATTGAGTGATATTGACACAGCTCTTAGAAAGTTCATATGAAATCACACTTGACTTAAAAAATTCATGCTTCACAAAATAAAACATACTAATATAAAGGACTTGGACAGAAAATAAAAGCAACTGCTGATATTAGTAGACATTTAACTTGACTATCCTCATTTCTTGTGGAAGGACAGGATTTTCCATCGAACCTTATTTTAATGTCTTTAAAGTGTTAGTGTTTGAGAATATAAAAATAAGTCATCTCTGTTTTCTTCAGTTTTCAACACCACATATTCCAAGTGAAATCCGACTGACTTAAAATAGGTTAGATTGAAGATTGACAGGTACATGTATATCCAAGACAGTACCCCCCAACACACACACATTATTGATATATCATTACAATGTGTGAACTTTTATTGTAATTTAGCAATGAATAATATTCAGAGTTGTTTTTATAGACAAATGTGTATTATTTATACATATAGCAACAGGAGAAGCTGATTCGTTAGAAAAAAGATCTTCACATACCATTTCACAGTTTTGTGTAGCAGAAGAAGAGAACTCTAGTATACTTCCGCAAAAGAATGAGGTAATTTCTATTATTTGTATATAACTCACATTACTCATTATATGTATAAATCTTTTTGTACTTCAACTGCTCTTTCTGTTAATGTTCAGAGTATATATATATATATATTGTGTTTTTTGTCTCTTTACTTTCAACACGTTTGCATTATGCTCCTAGTTTCTCAGGGTTTATTTTGTTTCTCACTCTGGTCATGACTATTCTCATTAGGATTTTGGTTATGTGGCTCTTAATGTTTATTGTTCTGTATGACTCACACTCAACTGCTTCTGGGTTTTTAGGCAATGCAATAAGAAATGATTTTGACATTTCAGATGGCATGCTGTCAGTTACATATATCTTGTTCAGGAGTTCTATGATGACATCAGTTCAAAACTCTTCCAAGAGTTGAACCATTTCAGTTATGATTTTACCTGTATGTGTTGCTTTTCTCTTTATCATCTTGATTGCTTTCGTAACTTCATCTTTTTTACATGTTATTAATCTATGTTCTTCGGTGAATTATTTAAAATAAAAAAATTACTTAGTGCATTACTACCATTAGTATTAAAAAGTAGGGTTAAATGTCATTGAAAATTGACAGCAAGGAAAAGGAAGATTGGTTAAGTATTTTATTTCTTGTTTTTCATGTTTATTCTTTATGTATAATTATAAAAGTAACTAAAATGTAAAAATAGGGATCCTTTTAGATTAGTTAAGATTAGATTTGATTAGGTAAAATAAATAATATTAATATTATAATCAAAATGTTTCAGGAGGCACACATGCAAGCAGCTCTTAGTAGCTAATGGGTAATGTAATTTGTTAGTGTAACATGAGCTGCATATTCCCCAAGTGAGTTACAACTTACAATGGCATGGATAGTATTTAGACACAGTTCAAGGGCAATAAAATAATAAAATTAATTATAAATAGATGTATACTGTTACAAACATAGAGCTACATAGGATAAACAAACGTAGTTTCATGTTACAATTTGAAGTCATTCTAGAAAGAAAAAAAAGGGTAATTTAGATTTATTTAGATTTTTTCTTTGGTGGTTACGAGGTCGGTTGAATTGACCGATTCTGTTTTTAGATAGGGTAGATAGAATAACAGATAAACTATAAAGTTTTACTGAGAAAAAAACCGTTTAAAATACATTTAGGAGATTTTGGGGATTACACAAAGTAAATTTGAAATTTTTGAGAGGAGGAAAAGTATTTTTAACTTTAATATAAAAATTACTTTGTACACGAACTATTCAAAACAAATACTCCATATATTCATGGACAAATCTTTATTTTATTAAAAATACTTCAATAAAAAAATATTATTTTTTGTATGTGAAAGACTTATAATATTAACTGAAAGGTTCCCAAATTTTGTGAAGAAATACATAATATATTGAAAGTTAGAAGTCTTAAATCTATAAAGACTTTAAACAAGTACATATAGGTCATGTTGTCAGTCAGATTGACTGAACCTGTGTTGAGATAGTTAATCTTAAATCTGCACTGTAAGATTTGTATTCATATACCATGCTAGATGACTGTGACGTTGCCCATCCTACTGCAAGCCTGATGTACAATTCCAGATGCTGCCAGGTGTTAGTTGATCGCTTCCATCAACAAGTTATATGTGCTTTCAAAATGCAATGTTATAACACATAAGCAGATCATATTATGCCCACTGTTGAGATGAGGCACTCCACAGGACCATTCGTAGGAATTCCTAATGGTCTTATGCTTGATAAATATGTTTGTCCCAGACCATACACTCAAGGAGTAACATGAGTAAAGTAGACAGCATCTCTGATGATCCAGGGCATTTGATGCTCATCCTACTGTGGACCTGATGTATAATTCCAGGTGCTGCCAGGTAATGGGTGATGCACTCCATCAATGTGATTGCTCTGCTTTTCCAAATAGGGTATCAAGGTTGCCCATTGCACTGTCTCCAGTGCTGCAGTCCTTCAGACTATCCAATGCATTTTTCCCTCCTTCTTCTGGTGGAGTATGGGAGTCCTTGCCACTTACCAGTTCCTAGTTGCTGTGGTAGTGGACCATGGAGGCCTGTCCTCCTGACTGTGCACAACACCACTTAGTTGAGAGTAGGGTGATGGTATTTTGCTGGTGTAGATGGTGTAACGCCCTTCCTACCATGGACCTGATGCCACCACATGATGAATGTAGCACTCCACCACACACACACACACACACACATATATATATATATTGCTGTTTGCCTCTTCTGCTGATGCACGTTCCTTCCTACCATCCACCAGATGCTGGTTCCCAGTGGATCTGGTGATGGTTGGAGCTGGGCCAGGCACACAAGTTTTCACATGTGTTTGGATAGTTACCTGTGTGTGCACAGTACCACTCAGTTGAGAGTAAGGCAGTGACATTATGCCAGCATAAATGGTGTGATGTCTCTTCCTACCTTGGACCTGATGTTCAATTCCAGATGCCGTCAGGTGTTGGATGTAGCATTCTGCCATATATTGCAGTTTGCCCCTCTAGCTGAGGCGCCCTCCTTCCTACTGGATGCCGGTTCCTGGTGGATCTGGTTTTGCTTGGAGCCAGACCATCCACTTAAGTCCTCACATGTGTTTAGATGGTTACTCTCTTTCTACCATGGACTGGACAATAAATTCCCAATGCTGCCAGGTTTTGGACTGGAAATGCACCCCATATAGCTGTCACTCTTTCGTACCGTCTGCTAGATATCAGTTCTCGGTGGGTCTGGTGTTTGTTGTAGCTGAACAAGACGCATGAATTCGTGCAGGTGTAAGGTTGGATACCCTTCTTCTATCATGGAATAGACGAAAAATTCCCAATGCTGCTAGGTTTTGGACTGGAGATGATCACCCATTTGGGCCCTCCATCTTCCAGATGTTGGTTCTCTGTGGATCTGGTGTTGGTATGGAAGCTTCTTTTTTTTTGCTGGTATCTGTTCTTAAGGTAAAAGGTAGAGTACCCTCATCCTTCTGCAGAACTAATGTACAATTCCAGATGCCATCAGGTGTTGGTTGAGGTCAAACTCCCCTTTACAATCTTTCATGCCCTAGCCAATGTACCCCCAGGGGTCCCACTATTTCTGTAACTTTTCTTGGGGCCCCTCCTTATATTTTCACCATTTTTGGTGATATATTACTAATGGGGGAAGATTATACCTAGCTCAGAAGTAATGTGGTCTCCAATAAGTCTGTTGTTTTTAGTTCCTTCTCACACTCCATGGTTTTCATTGGGGTGCTTCCTATAGTGCGGTCATCTTATCACTGGCCCTCCACCTGTTCAGTGTGGGATTCTAGCTTTTTGTGAGAAGAGGCAAGATATATCAGAAATTAACATTTTCCTAAACTTAAAATGTATTTCTGATAGGTACCTCCACTCACCTTTCCTACCCATCCTCCCCACTTCTGTTGTGGTTTGTGTGATCTGAACAATCTCGTATTGGTTAACAGCTGCAAGATTAGAGAGGGTGCTAGTTACAATAGGGGTAGTGTCACACTCCTATTGGTGAAGGGTTGCTGCATAATTATTTGCACTTTAATATGCAGATATTTCACGTTAACATATTTGAGGGTAAGTGGGAGTATTAAGGCTAGTGGCAAACAAATATTTGTGCTGATAGAGGGCAGTATAAGGCAAGAAAACTTTGTGAGTATTGGTAAGTATCTATTGGAAATATATTTTCAGTTTAGGAAAAATGTTAACTTTCAAGCCATTCCTCTTTTGCCTTGTTATAATTACATCTTATCTCTTTGTTAAATGTATTATATTTTTCATTATCTGCCTTTGTTTGTCTTCTTTTTTTCCATCAGATCAAATGTTTTTTGTTATCCACCTATATCTGCTTTTTCTCTCTCTATTTTTTCTGGGGGGGGTGGGGGTGTGTTGACTGAGTGATTGAAACTTTTAGTTGTTTCCATTGAGATTGTACTTGTTCAGTGTTTGACAAAGCATTCTAAGCGGTTTGAAGTACTATTTTTAATTTCAATTTTGTTGTTATGTCAGGTTGTAAGAGATCCATGGCTAATTGAGTTATTTTTGGTGTTTTTTTTCAGTTTCACCTACTGGTTCATGATTACTATTGCAGTCAGTGCCAGGATAAGTTTTAGTGCCTGTAATGTATTTCTGAACTTCTGGATTTGATTTCTAGTATGATCTCCTGAACCTATCCATGTCCAAAGACACCTTGGATGTTGGTGAAGCCAAGTATTTCCAATGATCATTTCTTTTAACTATATTATCCACCTCATCTTTTCCAGTTTTTTTCAACAAAGTCTCCTAGTAGAATTTATGATGCTTTGATATTTTGATTGTTCTAACTCAGTATAAAATCCTTCATGATCTTCTGTTTGATCTGTTGTTGGTGCATAAACTTGTATGATGTTGATATTGAATGGCATCCTTTTAACTCTTTTTTTTTTTACGTCATGTTATGAGGTTTTGATGAGTGTCATTCAAAATTTAATTAAACTACTATATTATCATGGCATAAGAATGTAGCTAATAATCTTAATTATATTACCATATAAGTTTTAATTTCATAATTTTATATGACAATGTTAAAAAAATTCTGAATTTCCCTCAGTGTGAGAATTGTGACATTTTCTCTCTAGACATCCCCTCTTTTCCTATTTATCTATCACCCTTCTAGGAAGTATGAGATGTAATGTAAATTAGTCACCAGAATGTTGTCATTGTTCAGGCAAAGCATAATATTTATATCCTTAAATCTTATTTAGATACTGAGCCATAAAATCAGACCCCTCTTGCCATTCCCTCTGTCACATTCTTTCTTTCAGAAATTGCCAATAATTCTCTCTGATTTTGAATACTATATTACACATAACCAAAAGAAACCCAAGGCTTTAATCTATCAAATTACATGTTATATTATGTTGTTTTCTATACAGAGAATTGTCTATTTCACTTCCAGTTCAAACTTTATTCCTACAGGAAACACATTCAGACTCGATTTTAAGGAAATTTCCTGTATCAAAGGTTGTCCAGAAGGCTTTATTGGTTGTCTGAAAAAAAATATACATGGACCTTAAAAAAGACCCAGTTACAAGAATATAGATGTTTTTATGTCTTATTTATCCCCCCCCCCAAAAGTACAATTAAAATTATAATATTAATGTTTAGTTGTCAATTTTGCATCTTTATTAAACTCATTTTTGATGCCTTATTTCCCAGGAAATTCCATTACATTGGATAGAATAAGCCCAACCCATGTTAATGTTACATAGTATCTTAATCCCATGGAAATTGCATGCTACGATTTTTCGCACCTAACGCCCCTCTCATAATATTTCATTCCAAAAGTAAAACTAGTGGATGAATTTGTCTAAAATTCGATGATAACCTTCAGAAAAGTATGTAGTTTGAAAAAAATAAAACATTTAATTTTGATTTTTTCTACAATTTCTAATTAAAAAAAATTTGTTATTTAATGTAGGATTTGCACTTGCACTTTGAATAGTTCACCTGCACAATGATTTTTATATGATGTGCGAAGATACTATTTTTTTATCTTACAGTTTTCACATTTCATTTGCATAATCTCTAGAACCTCATAAATGAAAATCAAAAATCTTTTTAGGTAAATATTTATATTTATTTTCCACTTTCTCTACTATATCACTAACTATATCTATTATCATCAATATACAGTGCAATGAAACATTTAAAATTAACAAATAGAAATATGTACATACCTTTCAACTCTTTGTAGAAATCCACTTGTTGTATTTTTCTTATATGCATAATTTCGAGTCTGTATCTTTTCACTTATAATTTATTTTTAATTATCCTTTCAAATTCATTGTCTATTATCATTTATGACCATACATTTTCTGATGCCTGTGGGGCTTTACAAAGTTATTTCAGCAGAATCCCAGCAGATACACATTACAGAAACAAGATGGCACTTACACACACCATATTGTTTATAACCTTTTAAAATACAGGCTACAAGTTAAACTTACAAAAATCATTAAACCATTCAAGTATGATTTTTAATACAAACATAATACATAATTAAATAGAATATAAAATTAAGACCTAAATACAGTTTGATTGTCTCTCTAACTATAGCATATTTAGGTAAGAAACCATCATAAGTGCTATGGTCGAACAATAATACTAATGGCAGTTACATATACACTGTGAGAGAACTGCATGCCAATTTCAAAATAACCATTGCTGTTGTATACTCTAAACTGAGCTCTTTCTAACATCTATATACACTTGGATCTAGTAAGTACACATGATTTGTAAATCTCAAGGCAAAGTACATCTGGTAGGCATGGCACCCGTCAAGGGTTGTAAAATTTATAACTGTTTCCCCAGACAATCCAGCTGCAGACTTTAGATATGATGTGAGAGTTAAGTCAACCATATGTACTTGCAGTGTAGAAATGCCTGTACATGCCAGCTTGTGTGTCTCAGAGAGAAACCATGCTAAAGTCCAGATTTTTCAAAGCACTTGGAACATGTGGCATGAAAACTGCAGTTTAAGTATTTTTTGAAAGGTTTTCTTTGAAACAAAACAATTAAAACTTAGATAACATAAAAAATTCCAAGCTATAAGGTACAACATAATGTTAATTTCATATTAATATATTGATAGTAAAGTGGTTTAATTGAATTTTGAATGTACCGCAATACATATGCCAAAAAAGAAATTTAAAAATGATGCCAGGGGCAATAGGGTTAAGGAAACAGTCAATGACCCGTAAAACTTTAAAAGCGAACAGTGATCTCGGCCAATCACGTTTAATGTTTTCACCCTAACCAATTTAGCCTGCCTGCTAAGTACAGTAAAGTAAGACTAGACTTGCATCAGAACTCTCACACAAACTGATATACTGTAATACGTACACGGTGCCAGAGCGCTGCACATGTGCACACACACACACAAGGATGATATGTATTGTCCTTCATACATGTAGTTTGTATTGATCTGCAGAGAGGCAAAACTAGCCTTCTTTTGTTATTCTGTTTCATATTGAGCTAAATTTTCATAAAATTTTGTATGCAGTTATCAATATTATGTTCTGTTTAGTTCGTGGATTTCCCACTTTGCTCATGGTAGCTATGCCTTCTGTATTTCCTAGACTCAATTGATTGTGTCTATCTAACCTCAGCCTTAGGCCTATATGTGCGTAATCAAAAGGGGGGTCAGTGTTTCAACTGTGATAGTTAAAGATGAAAATTCTGAGTTTGATTTTGTAAATTTGATCATATGAGTCCCTACTAAAAGTTTATCGGTAACAAGTTGAGACAGCCATGTTAGCCTTATTGTCGTAAGCATCTATACTAGAAATTAATCTCACTAAATATTTGTGTTATCAGTGTTTATTTTCCTTGCGAATTCTCACCTGTCCATATATATATGTATACAAACATCGTGCAATACAATATGTGTGGTAATGTAATTAACTGAGCTGCATACACTGTATAGCTATTCACGTTCAGTTGAACTCCATACAAAATTTACGTGCATAAAACAGCATAGTAGCACCACTTGTACACAATAGAAAGTTTAGTGACTAAAACAGCATTATTAGCCGATCACAAAAGCAAACTTTTCCTAATGTTTTAAGTATCTTTTGGTGGAATATTGTTGTGCTGTATTGTCCTAGAATGGTTAGCCTGTGGACTCCTTATCCGAATGGTGATGATGTGCTCTGTTGTTGTAGGATTGTTGCCTATGGGTTCCTTAACTTAGTGGTTATGTTGCTGCACTATGTTGTCCTAGGATAGTACTGTAGCTTCCTTATTCAAGTGGTGGTGATGTTGTACTATGTTGTGCTAGGATAGCACCCTGCAGCTTCCTTATCCAAGTGTTAATGTTGTTGTTCTATGTTGTCCTAGGATAGTTGCTGTAGCTTCTTTATCCAAGTCGTGACTTATTGCGTTATGTTGTCCTAGGATAGTACTGTAGCTTCCTTATTCAAGTGGTGGTGATGTTGTACTATGTTGTCCTAGGATAGCACCCAGCAGCTTCCTTATCCAAGTGGTAATGTTGTTGTTCTATGTTGTCCTAGGATAGTTGCTGTAGCTTCTTTATCCAAGTGGTGGTGATGTCGTGCTATGTTGTCCAAAGATAATTGCCTCTAGCTTTTTTATCCAAGTGGTTACTTGTTGTGCTATGTTGTCCTAGGATAGTTGCTGTAGCTTCTTTATCCAAGTCATGACTTATTGCACTACGTTGTCATAGGATAGTTGCCTGTAGCTTTTTTATCCAAGTGGTGACTTGTTGTGGTATGTTGTCCTAGGATTCTTGCCCGTAGCTTCTTTATCCAAGTGGTGACTTATTGTGCTATGTTGTCCAAGGATAATTGCCTGTAGCTTTTTATCCAAGTGGTGGTGATGTCGTGCTATGTTGTCCTAGGATAGTTGCCTGTAGCTTCTCTATCCCAGTGGTGACTTGTTGTGCTATGTTGTCCAAGGATAATTGCCTGTAGCTTTTTTATCCAAGTGGTGACTTGTTGTGGTATGTTGTCCTAGGATTCTTGCCCGTAGCTTCTTTATCCAAGTGGTGACTTATTGTGCTATGTTGTCCAAGGATAATTGCCTGTAGCTTTTTTATCCAAGTGGTGACTTGTTGTGGTATGTTGTCCTAGGATTCTTGCCCGTAGCTTCTTTATCCAAGTGGTGACTTATTGTGCTATGTTGTCCAAGGATAATTGGCCGTTGCTTTTTTATCCAAGTGGTGACTTGTTGTGGTATGTTGTCCTAGGATT
>NW_013668787.1:16233-26240 GCF_000517525.1 Limulus polyphemus
ATCCAAGCGGTGGTGATGTCGTGCTATGTAGTCCTAGGATAGTTGCTTGTAGCTTTTTTATCCCAGTGGTAACATTGTTGTGCTATGTGGTCTTATGATGGTTGCTGTGGCTTCCTTATCCAAGTGGTGGTGATGTGTTATGTTGTCCTAGAATGTTTGCATGTGGCTTCCTTATCCCAGTGGTGACTTATTGTGCTATGTTGTCCAAGGATAGTTGCCTGTAGCTTTTCTATCCTAGTGGTGGTGATTTCATGCTATGTTGTCCTAGGATAGTTGCCTATAGCTTTTTTTTAATCCAAGTGGTGACTTGTTGTGCTATGTTGTCCTAGGATAGTTGCCTGTAGCTTCTCTATCCAAGTGGTGGTGATGTTGTGCTATGTTGTCTAAAGATAGTTGCCTGTAGCTTCTTTATCCCAGTGGTGACTTGTTGTGCTATGTTGTCCTAGAATAGTTGCCTGTAGCTTCTCTATCCAAGTGGTTACTTGTTGTGCTATGTTGTCTTAGGATATTTGCCTGTAGCTTCTTTGTCCCAGTGGTGACTTATTGTGCTATGTTGTCCTAGAATGTTTGCCTATGTCTTCCTTATCCCAGTGGTGACTTATTGTGCTATGTTGTCCAAGGATAGTTGCCTGTAGCTTTTTTATCCAAGTGGTGGTGATGTCGTGCTATGTTGTCCTAGGATAGTTGCCTGTAGCTTCTTTATGAAAGTGGTTACTTGTTGTGCTATGTTGTCTTAGGATATTTGCCTGTAGCTTTTTTATTCCAGTGGAGACTTATTGTGCTATGTTGACCAAGGATAGTTGCCTGTAGCTTCTTTATCCCAGTGGTGACTTGTTGTGCTATGTTGTCCAAGGATAGTTGCCTGTAGCTTCTTTATCCCAGTGGTGACTTATTGTGCTATGTTGTCCAAGGATAGTTGCCTGTAGCTTTTTTATCCAAGTTGTGGTGATGTCGTGCTATGTAGTCCTAGGATAGTTGCTTGTAGCTTCTTTATCCCAGTGGTGACTTGTTGTGCTATGTTGTCCTAGGATAGTTTCCTGTAGCTTTTTTATCCAAGTAGTGGTGATGTCGTGCTATGTTGTCCTAGGATAGTTGCCTGTAGCTTCTTTATCCCAGTGGTGACTTGTTGTGCTATGTTGTCCAAGGATAGTTTCCTGTAGTTTTTTATCCAAGTAGTGGTGATGTCATGCTATGTTGTCCTAGGATGGTTGCCTGTAGCTTCTTTATCCCAGTGGTGACTTGTTGTGCTATGTTGTCCAAGGACTGTTGCCTGTAGCTTCTCTATCCAAGTGGTTACTTGTTGTGCTATGTTGTCTTAGGATATTTGCCTGTAGCTTCTTTATCATAGTGGTGACTTACTGTGCTATGTTGTGTAGGATAGTTGCCTGTAGCTTCTTTATCCCAGTGGTGACTTATTGTGCTATCTTGTCCTAGAATGTTTTCCTGTGGCTTCCTTATCTAAGTAGTGATGTTGCTTTGCTATGTTTCCTGTGGCTTACTTATTCAAGTAGTGGTGATGTGATGTGCTGCTTTAGGATGATTGCTATCCAATTGATAATGATATTCTTTGTTGGCCTTGGATGGCTTCTCTTTACTCCTCCATCTGTTGAACCTTGCAGTTTTTTTTTAACAACATGTCCATACCCTTTCAATCCCTTTCTCTTAATTGAAGATAATAGATGTTAATGTTTTCCTTTCAGTTTTATTATTTTCTAAAATATTTGTTGTTCAGAAGGGAATCTTTAACAATTTCTGTTCATATCTTATTTCAGAGTACAAGTACTGTTAAAGTACAAGTGTCACATCTATATAAAGCCATAAAGGTGACAGTCATTTTGATGGGTTCTATCTTTGTTGTCCTGCTTTTGTCCCACCAGACCTTAATGCAGTTGCTATGGCAATGATAATTTTCACTTTTGTGGTTATCTTCCATCTTCTGTGATTGTGGCTACAAGATATCAGAATGTAGTGTGTTTTAAAACATTGCTAGTTGAGATGTTATTAATGTTTTCACTAAAATTAGGTCTCTGTTAATATATTCTTTCCTATTGGAAAATCTTCACAGGTACAAATTCTCAGTGTTGAAATCTTAGTTTTATATCATTATGTTTTAGATCACTTTATATTTTTGATATGTATTTGTGTTTTTTAGCTGTTGGCATTATCCGTTAATCCTTATATTTCAGACCTCACTTGCCAGAGAGAAAACTGCACAATTTGATGCTTTACAACATGATGGTGCCATTTATAAGTTCAGTGACAGTGATGGAGACAATGATATAAATACTTTTAAAGATGGTGTTATGATTGAAAAAAATAGAAATGAATTTCAAGATGTGCAAAAAATTGACTCTGAGCTAGAAGATACACCTGGTTAGTATGAATTTATTAAAGATAATAGTAAATTCAGTAACACTAGTTAAAATAACGAGTTTTTCATTTACTTGAATCTTAGTAATAAATAGAAACATGTATAACTTCCTCTGCTGCTGTAGAATTAATTCCAAGTTATATAACTTCATGTTTCTGTTTTATGACATTCCTGTGAGGTGATTTGTACAGTAAGAGGGGGTCTACTACATAATGAGAGAAACAGTACCTGATTGGGTTTTCATATAATTAAATCTTAGTAATAATTTAGTATACTTACTGGACTTCCTTTGCTGATGCAGAACTAATTGTGTTTTATATCTTTTCTGATACTTCTGTAAGTGTTGCCCATACTAGTGAGAAACAATACAGTTATTTCAGGGAACTGCTATTGCTACATCTTGTCTCATAGTTTTTTGTACTGTTTTATCATTCTCACTTGTCCCTGTATAAATTATCTATATTCATTGAAACTTACCAGTGATGTTATAACTTTTATGATTAACATTATGTAGAGCTGAGTGATTAGTGTAATTTACTAATCGACTAATTGTAAGGCTCATTAATTGATTACTTTCCAGTAATCAGTTATTGTCATGGTAATAATCTTCCTATTTTCAGCCTTTTCTTTTTTAAATATTTCTGAAATTACCATTGCTTAACATAGACATTTTCAGTGTTTCTGGTAGCAGTCCTCATCTGCATATTTTGCAATGAAAAGTTATTTTGGTGAAAATGTTTGCCACAAGTTTCTTTTAAAGGTAATCTGATCATTTCTACTTGGAAAATCCATAATCTCAAGATAACTTTGTGGTTGCCATTTTTGCTTTTAAAATATGCACAAATAAATGGACTCACATGGGAATTAAATATATTGATAAGCAGCAAATAATTAAATGCATGGAGTGAGGAACATTGCACTCCCTAAAATGTACTGTAGTAGAAGTATCTGCTATACACCAGAAATAATGGAAGTAGGGTGGTGTTATTGCAGTTCAAAAATGGAGGATAATTTGTAATCACTTATGCTAGTCATACTCTGAAGGATCATAAATGCAGATACTGTATGCCAAAGAGCAAATTGCCTGTAATTATTGTCTTTTTAAAACACTTCCAACTCTACTTGTATGCTAAAAAGTTCCCTGTTTGAGTGGACCATGGATCATGGTCTGATGAACTTTAAAATCCTAAACAAAAAGTGAGATCCTATCAAAATTTTCAAATGTTAAATCTTAATTTTCTTGTCAAAAGTTTTGTACATGACTTTTATTCATTAGCATTTTTCAGGAACTTGCTGTTTTTTTCACAGCCTTGGTCCTCCAAGCCAGTCATTTATCCTGTCTTTTATCATGCCTGTTACTTGTTCACTTATCTTTTAGTATTCACACCTTTCCATCATGTTTCCGATCCCTTACTTCCTACTTTCAGTTTTCACAACTTTTCTGGACGTTATGGGGCTCTCAATTAGGCATGCTTTATACATATCCGTGCCACACACTTTTACCAACAGTCCTGGAGCTTAATATTCACACCCCATCATTCAAACTTAGTATGTCATTTAAAGTTTTATTCGCTCTAGTAAATTTTCTGAATTCACCTCAGAATAACTCTTAATTCCACAAGTTGGGTGAAGAGAAGCAGAAGTTTCTGAGCACCTCTGGTTGTCTAACAAGCCCTTTCTTAGATTTTAAAACCATAATAACTGCCAAGTCGATGCAATACAATATGAGATAATTGAAGGCCCAGGTCCTGGATATCATGTGGGAGTTCTTAAAACTATTTCTATTATAACACCCAGACCATACAGTAGGTGATTCCACTAGTGGATAGCTGCTATGATTAATGTTTGGGGACTCGGGGAAGAGCAACTGAAGAATCCATGACTACTTGCTCTGCAGCAAGGTAAAGCACTTCTGGATCAGATATGATATGAATATCTGGAGTAATTAGGACGTTCTTTAGTTGAAGTGCACAAGTTGACACATCAGCAGCTAGGAAAGGCCCCTTATGATAAGATGGTGAAGGAACAGATATACCAAAGTGGAGAGTGAGTGTGACTTTGGTATGTACCAGCAGCACCAAAGCCTCATGATTCTGGCTGGATCAGACCATATCTTGTGATCTGTTGAGGTGGTTCTTTGATGTATGAGGTACAGCAGCCAAAGGGTGTGCACAAGTGTCATACATGTTGATCAGCTACCTTCTTACATAACTGATAAATCTATTGAGGTAGATGCTATCTTATAACACTGAAACCTAGGAGATGAGGAAGGAAGAATTGACAGTACCTACCTGATTGTTAGGGATGAGTCAGATAAGGAAATACCAGCTCTGGAGTCAATATTGAGTTCCATCTGTCCACACAACCTTCAGTGATGACCATCGAACCATTATGTGCATATTAAACTGAGCAAATTGACAGATTATTTATTTATGGCTGAACAGAATAAACAAAGAAAAAGTAATTAATATAAAAAAAAGTGGAATTTTATATTTTCGTTGCCTTCTAGGTTAGATTAGTTTGTTTCTTGTGTTAACTTGGTTTAATATTTTACATTTTTTCACTGTTAATGTTATTCAGTTATAAGTTGTTTTTTTTTGTATCTTCACTACTAGTCATTTCTAATTGGGGGTAAGTTGTGAGTCAACCTTTGTTTTTGTTAACTCAGTTACTTTTTATTCTCATATTCTTTAGGGTAAGTTTTCTTTTTGTGTCCTTTATCCTATCAGTACCTTTAGTGGTTTTGTACTTTAAGTGTTACTTATTGTTTTACGTTTTAGGTCAATTTTCTCAGTTTTATAGGTGTGTTACTTTCAAGCTCTTCATAGACTACATGTTTCCAAGTTTTTGTTAGTTCATTAGTTCTGTGTACTTCAATTTCTTTAATTTGTGTCTTTTTGGCTACACTTCACGCCATTTCCGTTCTTTTTACGGGTTCTCTATGAGGGTTTCTGACTTCTGTTTTGCTCCCCCACTACTCTTTTCCCAGATATCTTCTTCTCCTCCTTAGGATCATACCTTGTCTGGTCATCTTGCTCAGTCTGTTTGTGTGCTACTACACAATGAAGCTATCTAACATGTGGAGCCCACTCAACCAGGAGTTTACTCCCATCTTTCATTGTCTCCCTATACATGGAAGTTTAAAGTCCCTTTCTTGATCTGTCCTGGCTGTATACTTATCTGCAGTTGCCTCGCTTCACCATGGAGTCCTACTTCTCACTTTGATGGTTTTTTATGTCCTAGTTCCATGTTCTTTTCTTTGGTTCTTCTAGGTGAGTTTGACTTCCTGTTCTGGGTGCTCACAGACTGTCTTTCTTCCGCCCTGTATGTGTTTTGTGGAGTGATATGCTCTTTTGCACTTCATCTTCACTCGTTAAGTCTTCAGACTCACATTTCATTGATGATAGGCTTCTGCTCGCTTCTTCCTGTGCCTGGTCAGAGATGTTTCTCAGGTGGGTTTCTTTTCTGGCTGGAGAAGTCCTTTACTACTTTTATTTGGTCGAGCACAGATTTTTCCACTTTGGCTCCTGGATATTGAGCAGACAGTCACATCTGCCATCCCCTTGTCCTTCTCTCTATATCCGTGAGGTTCTTTCTTTTTTGGGATGTGGTCTACCTTGGAAGTGCTCATTCACTTGGGTCAGACACACATGTACTCCCTTCATTGGATACTTCTTGATCAGTGGAACTTCCCTCATGATCCCTTGGACATTCACATTTTCCTCGATTCCTCTGAGTTTTTGGGTCGGTAGTCAGTTGAGGAGGTTGCTCTCCATATCCACATCCCGGTACCTTGATAGTTCATTGGGCTTTGTATCCTTCCCTGCAGGGGAAAATGGTTTTGGTTGTTTCTGCAATTCCACTACCATCAGCTTTATCACCTAAAAAGGAAGAACCACATACCGATCTCTCTCTGGTCAGATTCTGGATTTTGTGTACTGGGCCAATGTGACCGTGACATGACTATTCAGGGGACCATGTTTCCGAAGTTCTGATTGTTGTGGCTGATATCTTATTGTGTCCCCACCAGGTTCTCCACGGAGTATTCTCCTCATCCTGACATTTTTCTGTGGGTGTGTTCTCATATTTTTGTGTTTCCCATTCACTGGTATGCCACACTTTTTTTCTTTTAGTCTTCAGTTCCTCACCCTTCAGCTGTGGAGATAGATGCTTTCAGTCAAGATTGAAGAGGTCTTCACCTATATGCCTACCTTCCAATTTGAATCATCTTCTGGGTCTTTTCCCTTATGTAGACCAAACCTTGTTGTGCACTGGTGGTTCTTCTGTATCGGTTGCTCAGATGTGGTTCCCTGTGCTCTGGCCCTTACTGGAGCAACACACCTTATCCTTTTCTCTGTCCTCTCTGCTTCTCAGTCATCTGCAATCTAACATTTTATCATCCAGACTTCTCCACACTCCTTCTTTCTGAGTGACTTTTATTCAGTCACATGCCTTGGCTCAGGGGCTCCCTCTATTTAGACTCATCTTCTTCTGGGTCTTTTCCCTTATCTAGACTCCCTCCTTCTTGTGTTCTGTTATTTGCTCCAGATTGACCTGCTCTGACATAGTTCCCTATGCTGTGGCTCTTCATAGAGCAACAGACCCTGCCCTTTTCTCTCCTCTATCCACTGCAATTGGTTGTTTTCCATCCTGATATTACCATACTATGTCTTTCTCTGTGTGTTTTGTCCACTCCTGTACCTCAGCTCAGGGACTCACACCTTGTGTCACATCTTTCATTGCCTACATCTTTCACCTTTCCTCTTTGTCCTATGGACTAGAGGCATAAGTCTTGCTTCAATCTTTGGTCTTCTTTCATTTCCCAAGGCTTTTGTCCCTCCTTCCACACGTGTCCCAGCTCTTCATCTGGTTGTATGATCAGGGTTTGTCTGTTTTAACTGTTGCTCTTTATAGAGCTTCTCTGTCAAACTTCCTCCTTTCTCCCTCTACCATAAAGTTTCTCTTCCCCAAGTAGTTACATTTCTTTCATCTGGTGAATCTGACAAGTTTCCTTTGTTCTGTCGGATTGGGTTCTCCATGTTGTTCTTAAGGTCCTTTTCGGTTCTCCTTTTGAACCCTTTGCAATTTGTTCCTTGTAACATATTTCTCTTATGACCTCAGTTCTCCCCCTCCTGGCATGCGGTCTTTGTTGTTCTAATTTTTATGCCATTCTTTACAATTTCTCATATGTTTTTCCTTATCTAGATTCAGTAGATTCCTGAATTTTGACTGCCTGGGTAGGTTGTTTTGCTTTTTCTCCTCCTTCCTTCCCTTCCTTTTCCCACCTGTATTCCTATTTGTTTCCCAATCATTTCCTTTCTCCAGTTCATTCACTGCTTTGTTCTTTGGCTCATACTGTCTCCTTTCATTATTCTCTTTCCTGTCTCATTGTTCCATGGCATTCCTGTTTCCCCTAATCTTTCTCCTATTACACTCACAGGTTGGATTAGTCAACTCTTACACCTGGTGTATTTGGTTGTGTCCCTGGCCAGTTGCCATCTACATATTGTTTCTTCACATCTAATTTGTCATCTAACTCTGTCTTTTGCTGCTCAGTGCCACCATTGTTTGGAGGGGATCCTTCAGGCCGGTATGTGGATAACTCCCTATACTTTTGTCACTCTTTCTCTGCACAACTTCACTGTGTCTTCCTCAGGCAGATATTATCTTCCTCCTGTGGCGATTTTACACACGTCTGTTTGCCTATGACTGGGTAAGTCGTCCTTTTTTTCTCTCTCTCATTTATCTTTGCTTATGCATCATGTTTAAGGATCCCACCTGGTGGCAGGTGTTACCTGGTCAGGTATGCTGAATCTTATATCTGAGCACTACTATATCTGTATATTTTCCCAATGCTAACTGTGGAGATGAGGTGTTTATATATATATGACCATTGGATGCTTTTCCAGTGGTGTATGCGTATCCATATATATATCACATTTTTTTATCAATATCTATCTATCTATCTATATATATATATATATCCTGAGGACTGTCACTCATGGATTTCATGAGTAAAGCAGATAGGGATTTTTGCCCGTCCCTACTGACCCGTGATTCTTACAATCTGGGTCTTTCTGCTTTTCAAAATAGGGAAATGTAGACACCCATTGCACTGTCTCTGATGGGTTGTTCCTCTGGTCTCCCCCTTTCCTGTCTCTTCTAGTGGAGCACTGGGGACCTTGCCACTTCCAGTTCTCAGTTGCTGGAGAGGTGGACTATGGAGGTTTCTTCACGAGTGGGTTTTGTACAATAACACAAGCTCTTAGCCATATATACTCACTTGATGGGAAGAGAGCTATCATTGTTATGCTGCATATTATACACACATTATGGCATGAAATGTATTGTGCAAGATACTTCCACTGGATGATTTCTGCCAAGATGAACCACACTTGACATAATCCAATGTATACCAAAGGGCTTTCCCTGGATGTTTTTGCCTGGGTGGGCCTCACTTGGTTATCTTGATATTAATCCAAGGCACTTCCCCTGGATGTTTTTGCCCAGGCAGACAACACTTGTTGATTTTGCAGACTTATACAAGGCATTTTCATGTTGTTTTTGTCCTTGGCCCACACATTGTATCCCAAGGTGCTTCCCCTGGATGTTTTGTGCTTGAGCAAACTGCACTTTGCCTATTCATATATGGTCCCCTAGCCATGTATTCTATTCATTTCCACCCTATTTATCTTTTGGTATTTAATTAGATGTATATCATGGTTAAAGAATTTATTGATGTATTTTGTGGTGCTTCATAGTTAAAAGGTATATTCGTACTGTTGCATCTGTGTTTAAAAGATGTGAAATTTATAAGATATTTGTTTGAAAGCTAGAAAGGGTTAACCTAATTCTTCACGAGTGAGAATTGAAAGTTTATTGGTCGTAAGAATATGAGTGATTATCCCCTTGGGACAAGCTTAAAATAGCAAAGACAGGAAAGTATGGTGTATGAAAAATACTCTGAGTTGTTATCTTTTCATAGTTTTATGATGTCAATTAAGTTAATTTTGTTTCATGCTACTTTTTTTCTTTGTTATTCTCAAATTTAAGCATATCCTGCTATTCCCCATAGAGAACATAGCTTATTGCAATGTTGTGTAAGGATATCAACATCATTAACCTTCAGTGACTGATACCTAGAGGTTACAGCTTTATATGTGTGTAATTAGGATAGCACATCATGTGGTAACACTAACCTAACTGTATAAACATGAGGTTTCTTCAAATCTAAAGAACCAAAACTTGTTATATAAGATACTGTATTAATATAATGGAAAGCTACCTGTACTTCTTAGGAGTTATTTTTTCTTGTAGAATTCTAGTTTTTATAAAACTATTGTTAAAAGTCATTACATGAGGACGTTTCTTTCTTTTTTGTTAAAACATAACTCCAAAAGAATCATTTCAAAACAGTAAAGAAGACAAAAATGTAGAATTAACAAACATAAAACCTGTGTTTTTCATCCCTTGGTCACATTTCCCTCCTAGCATTTTGTATACTTTGGATAACAAAGGTTTCAATTGTATATATTTATTTATTTTATGTTTTCAAATTTAATTATATTCAAGAGAAATGTTTCTTATTATTTTACTTATTACTTTCATTATTTGATTTTTAGATGTAAAGATGGAC
>NW_013668787.1:27240-44978 GCF_000517525.1 Limulus polyphemus
AGAAGTTGCCCTGGCCGAGCCAATCTCTTGACACGAACCCCATCGAAAACCTCTGGGCCATACTCGACCGGCAAGTCAAGAAACAACCAAAAACCAACTTCGAAAAGCGATCTACTCGAAGTTTTGAAGCAAGAGTGGGCAAAAATCCCCCAATCTAAAATTGACGAGATGATTCTCACGATGCCCCAAAGGATCAACAAACTCCACCAAGCGAAAGGAAGATGTAATAGATATTAATTAAATTATAAATAGATCAAATCATGTGAATATGACTGAAAAATTTATTTTTTCTGAAAAGGTGGTGTCTATTTACTTGTGACCACGCTGTGTACATGAACTTCAGAAACAGTAGCTTAAGTATAATACAGAATCTAAGCTTAGTGCACCCAGTATTGTGATGGAATATTTTCAGGGATTCACATTGGAATACATAGAAAAGCATGCAGTTTTCTGAATATTTTCTAAACATTGTTTTAGTACAAGGAGTAATTTAAGATGCATGAAAATGCAGGCTTTAAGTGTATTAGGGGAACTTAGAAAGTAGCACTGAAGTAGTGAAACTTTATAATTTTCACCACTGCTAGTATTAAACTCCAAGTAAAAGAAGATTTTAGGAAAAGAGGATGTAAGTGCTGGAGGATACTATAAGCCAGAAGTGAAAGCGAGGGCTAGTTCTTACCTAATTTACATCAGTGTGTGTATATATGTAGGATCCAGTTTCACAATAGTTGCATAGTGTACTTGTTAATTAACCTCTAAAGGAAGTTGTAGGGGAGGTTAAAATTGTAACCACTTAATTACAAACCCTTTTTCAACCTATACACATGGTTGACCTTTTAACAAATTAGATTTCACCAACCTGACTTTTTTTTAAATACATACCTTGGATATTTAAGGTCAAGTTCTGAACCAATTTGGCTATCTCTGAAGGTCTGGCAGGAGAGGGTCAATACAGCAAAAAGGACTTTCTGTTTGGCAAGGAGCTGGATTTTACCAGTGAACCAAGGACAGCATCTGTCATGACCTTGACTTTCCATCATGTAGGACCAACAGATGAAGATGCATTGCTAATGCATAGGTGCTTACTGAGATGGTAAAGAAGTTAGTGCAGCTACCAGCTGTGCAACCAATGACCACTTCCACATCAGATGTCAAGATGGTAAGGGTACAATCATGAATCACCAAAAACAAAAAGGAATTATGGTTGTCTGGTCGTGGGGAACCCCTACTTATTTACTTCAGTACTAGACACCAATGCCATCAGATGCGAGCTCACTTCCATTGGGACCATATCCCCAAGCAAAAAAAATCCCTTCCAGATTTGAAGTCACCTCAAAAGGTTTTCTCGATGCTGGGGACAGAGAAGAAAGATGTCTGTTGATTGTAATTTGAAACTTACTGCCATGGAAGCAATGATAACCACCACTCCAGGCCCATGTGCCCACCGCGGGAAAACAAACCCCAGAATTTAACTTTGTAAGTCCGTAAACATATCCCTGTCCCACATATCTCTTATGTGTTATGAGAAGTCTGCTAGTTGTATGCTGACTTTGGCAGCCCAGGCAAAGGTTCAAGAAGCCATCAAACTTATGAGGGCAGCAAACTGAAGCACAACTCCTGCACTTAGGAATCTGCTGGAAATGCTAAAGTAGGAGCAAGGTGGTCCAGCAACATGGTGGACAATCTTGCCCCTACTTTAGCCCTATGTAAGGACATATGTAGTGTATTGTTTTTTGTTTATGTATATGCATATTTTGTTAATACATAATTTTCTTTTGCTGGAGTTGTAAATATATAGATATATTTTCATTTTTGTCTTTTATATGGTTTTTTGTTGCTAATTTGACAATAAAGAATTAGAAGTTTTGTTGTCTGTTGAAATATTCTAATGCAAAAATGCTTTGCTAATTTTTGAATTGTAGTCACTTTTGAGTGGATTAATGAATTGTGTTGAATTTTTAAGTTATCCAAAGTTATGATGCAGTTCTGTGTTAAAGTTTTGTGTGTACCTGGATCATTGTGTAAAGTTTTTTTTTATTTTCCGATGCTAATGTAGTATAATATAATAAATAAAAGATTGTTGAGTATGTCACATATTTTTCTGTGGTGAATAGTTTGTGATAATGTATAGTTTCACTGTTAAAGGATTTTTTGGTATGTACTTAGATGTATATCCTGGTTAAAAAATTTATTTAAGTATTTATGTATTTTGTGGTATATTATCATTAATGGATTTACTTGCATTGTTGTATCTTTGTTTAAGAGTTGTGACATTATCAGGTTTTTATTTATGGGCCAGATCCATTACAGTAATTGTCTGTGACTTTTTGGCAATAAATTTCATCAATAAACAAACAGCATGCAGTCCACTTGTTTTAAAATAATATATTAACCCTCATAGGGTTAATATATTGCATTGTAAGTAGGGTACGTAACTGTCATGAAAGTTCATTACAAAAATGAAACTAGTGTATGAAATTGTTTGAAATTTGACATGAATATTCCTAAAAGTATGTAGTTTCAGAAAAATATTAATTTTTGATTTTTCTACCATTTCTAATAAAACATTCGTTATTTAATGTAGTTATTTGCACTCGGACTCTGAATAGTTCATATGCTAGGTGATTTTCTTTTTGAGTATAAAATACTGTTTGTTATCTTACAGTTTTCACATTTCATCTGCATAATCACTAGAACCTCCTAAATGAATATCAAAAGTTTTTTAAGGTAAATGTTTATATTTTATTTTCCATTTCCTCTACTATATCACTAACTCTAGTTATTATCATCAACACACAGTGCTATGAAATGTTTAAAGTTTAGAAATGGAAATATGCACATACCTCATAGCCCTTCATAGAAGTTTTTTTTTTAAGGTTTAATTTCATTTCCTTTATCTTTTCACTTATAGTTTATTTTTAACTTTACTTTCCAATTCTTTGTCTCTTATTATTTATGCTGGTACGTCAACTGGTACATTCAGGGCTCTATTATTATTATAGGGTGATTCTCATGCATACGAATGATGCCATCTTGCTTATACATTTTCACAATCCAAGCTACACCAAGTTAAATGAATAAAAATCATTAAACCTTCCAAATATACATTTTAAAACACAAATAATACATAATTAATTAAGATATATACTTAAAACCTAAATTCAATCTGTCTTGCAAACTAATACATATAAGGCGAGAAACACTTGCCAAGAGAACAATGGACTAAGTTCCTTTTCTACCTGGTAGTATAAATTCATACACTAATAATGTTTCCTTGGCTATTAAGTAAATAGTGGGAAATCTGCTCTTTCTATTGATTATATGTATGCCATTCAACTTCAAACTGTTGCTTAGCAACACAGATTTAACTTTGCAAGTGAGTATTGCTGTCCTTAAACTTAGTAAAAATTTACAATGTTTTATTTTTTGGAGAAATTCTGGGAAGGTATCCAGATGGTATTAAAATAAATTTGTTTAGTGTACCTTGACTGTCTGAACTAATAGTCTGTATTAGCTACTCGCAATTTCTTGTATAAGATCTCTTAAAAGTTGAGAATTGTAACTGAAAGCGAATCACAAGAGAGCAAAAAAACTGTGGTTTTAATTGCTGTTTTAGATTTTTTTTTAAAATAAAGGAATAAAACTTATATATTATAAAACTTTAAACTATAACATACTTGTTAATAATAGTTTCATTAAAGTACATTTAAAGTAAATTGGTTTAATTAAATTTTTAATGTAACTCAGTAAGATACATAGAAGGGAGTTAATGGGGTTTGAAAATGGCTTTGTTGCTATATGCATAGCGAGAAAGAGAGTTAAAACAAGTCAGACGTATATACTGTTGTTTTTAAAAGTTGTATCCAGACTTTAAATAATTCTGTTTTCTTGTCAAAGTCCACACAAAGTTCAGTTACTTTAGAACACAATTGACAAGACAAATTATATTTACTCTACTCTGTTATTATAATACAATCAGTGATAATTTCTCTTAAAAAATGGCTTTGTTGCTATATACATAGCGAGAAAGAGAGTTAAAACAAGTCAGACGTATATACTGTTGTATATAAAAGTTGTATCCAGACTTTAAATAATTCTGTTTTCTTGTCAAAGTCCACACAAAGTTCAGTTACTTTAGAACACAATTGACAAGACAAATTATATTTACTCTACTCTGTTATTATAATACAATCAGTGATAATTTCTCTTAAAAAATTGGTGCAATACACTCTTTATGGTTAAATTCTCAATCATGCAGTCTAGATTTGTGTATCAAACTACATTTTTGATGCATACTTTAATCTCGGCAGAGGTCTAGAACATTGGACACACTACTAGATATTATGATGCAAAAATACTCAATTATAGCAATGAGAAAAACTCAGAAGGTTCTATTAACATGATATAATGATATAACAATCACCAATTCATAACTATTGAACTACACAGCATATGAATAATAAACAAGTACATAAACAAACTTGCAATAAACTGTCACTGCTAAAAATAACTAAGTTTAAAACTTGCGCTATATATATATAAATTGTCTAAGTCATAACACTCAAATTAAACTCAAATGGAAACAGTCATGTATATCTAACAGACATCTATAAGTTGTGTCTGGAAGCCAGAAAGGGTTCTCCTAATTCTTCACAAGTCAAAATTTAAAGTTTATTGGTTGTGAGATTAAGACTAATTATCCTTTTGGGACAAGCTTTGAGATAGGAAAGACAAGAAAGTATTGTGTATGAATATACTCTGGATTTTTGTTTTCATAGTTTTATAATATCTATTCTGAATTTTTGTGTTATAAATATGTGCAGTTTTCACATAATACATGGTTGAGGAAACCATTAAGTTGATTTTGTTCTTTGTTATTTTCAAATTTAGGCATATCCTGTTACTGCATATAGAGAACATTGCTCATTGCAGTGTTGTGTATGGATATTGACAGCAGTGTCGTTCAGTGGTTGTTGGGTGATATATAGAGGCTACAGCTTTACATGTGTGTAATAGTAGCACTAATCTAACTGTATAAACATGAGTTTTCTTCAAATCTAAAGAACCAAAACTTGTTATATAAGATATTGTATTAACAAAATGGAAAGCTACCTGTACTTCTTAGGAGTTATTTTTTCTTGTAGAATTCTAGTTTTTATAAAACTATTGTTAAAAGTCATTACATGAGGAATTTTCTTTCTTTTTTGATTAAAACAAAATTCCAAAAGAATCATTTCAAAACAGTAAAGAAGACAAAAATGTAGAATTAACAAACATAAAACCTGTGTTTTTCATCCCTTGGTCACATTTCCCTCTTAGCATTTTATATACTTTGGATAACAAAGATTTCAATTGTATATATATTTATTCATTTTATGTTTTCAAATTTAATTATATTCAAGAGAAATGTTTCTTATTATTTTACTTATTACTTTCATTATTTGATTTTTAGATGTAAAGATGGATATGAACAACTGTGGAGGAAATCAGTTTCATGGTTGTCATGATTTATCACAAGAAGATTCTCATTCAAAAATCAGGAAGTCTGAGAAGCCAAACAGTAGTGATGTAACTGGAAAAAATCCTTCAACAGTAAATATTCTAAAGCAGGAGGAGATACCCTACACTGTGAAAAAACATACAGTTGTGGAGCCTGTAGAAAAGAATTTGGAACAAATAGTGAACTAAAAAGGCATGAGAGGATACACACTGGTGAGAAACCCTATAGTTGTGTAGTGTGTGGCAAACAATTTGGAAGAAGTGGTGATTTAACAATACATCAGAGAGTTCATACTGGGGAGAAACCATACAGTTGTCAAATCTGTGGAAAAGAATTTGGATTAAATGGTAACCTGAAAATACATCAGAGAATACACACTAGGGAGAAACCATATAGTTGTGTAGTGTGTGGCAAAAAATTTGAAACAAGTAGTGAACTGAAAAAGCATGATAGGATACACACTGGTGAAAAATCATACTTTTGTAGAGTATGTGGCAAAAAATGTGGAAGAATAGGTGACCTAAAAATTCATCAGAGAACACACACTGGAGAGAAACCATTCTGCTGCGGAATATGTGGAAAAGAATTTGGAAATAATAGTAATCTAAAAATACATGAAAAATTGCACACTGGGGAAAAGCCATACAGTTGTGTAATCTGTGGAAAAGGATTTGGAAGAAGTTCTAGCCTAAAAATACATCAGAGGATACACACTGGGGAGAAACCATATGTCTGTGTAGTGTGTGGCAAAGAATTTGTTACAAATAGTGAACTGAAAAAACATGAGAGGATACACACTGGTGAGAAACCCTATAGTTGTGTAGTGTGTGGTAAAAGGTTTGGAAGAAGTGGTGACCTAAAAATACATCAGAGAGTTCATACTGGGGAGAAACCATACAGTTGTGAAATCTGTGGAAAAGAATTTGGAAACAATAGTAATTTAAAAATACATCAAAAATTACACACTGGGGAGAAACCATACAGTTGCATAGTGTGTGGCAAAAAATTTGGAAGAAATACTGAATTGAAGAAGCATGGAAGGATACACACTGGTGAGAAACCATACAACTGTGTAGTGTGTGGTAAAAAATTTGGAAGAAGTGGTGACCTAAAAATTCATCAGAGAGTCCATACTGGAGAGAAACCGTACAGTTGTGGAATCTGTGGAAAAGGATTTCGAATAAGTAGTAACCTAAAAATACACCAGAGAATACACACAGGGGAGAAACCGTATATTTGTTCAGTGTGTGGCAAAGATTTTGTGAGTAAAAGTGAACTGAAAAAACATGATAGTGTACACACTATGGAGAGACCATACAGTTGTGTAGTGTGTGGCAAGAAATTTCAAAGGAGTAGTAACTTGAAAGATCATGGAAGAACACACACTGGGGAAAAACCGTACAGTTGTGTAATATGTGGCAAAGAATTTATAAGTACTAATAGCTTGAGAAAACATACCTTACGAAAACATGAAAAGACACACACTAGGGAAAATCTAGATCTGTGAATGTGGTAGAAAAACATGCATAGGAAGGTGAAGTGTGTGTAGCTATAATGTCTGTTTATAGGTAATTTTCACAGATTACCTCTCATAAAACGTTTTTAGTAACGGAGAAAACATGTTAAGTGTGTGGAAAAGAAACTGGCAGTAGTAGTGGCCCAAAACATAGATCTGTGTCATAAGTTGTTTGGTACCTGTAGCTTGGAGTTTCAGATATAATAGTTCTTATTTAGAACAGGGTCAAAGAAAGAAGATATGACATAGTTGGGAAATGTGTTAGAAGAACAGGAGAGACAAAAGTGAAGTATTAATGTATGACATATATGAAATATTAAATGCTAACTTGTAATGATTCTGTGTTTGGATGAGGAGTATTTGTCCTTGTGATTACTACTTTTTACCAGTATAGGTTTTGCATTTAAGATATAGTTGTGCACATTTTACAAGAATTAATTCACTTTTTGATGTTAACAGATCACTTATTCATGACATGTAAGGGTTATATGATGCATCAGTTTTGTAGTTTTGACACTAAGTTTTTTTTTTTAATGTATAAGTAATTTTAGTGTCTGAAGTATAATTTTGGATTATGAAGATAGTTTGACTTAAGAATTTCAGATTTAAAAATACTACTCACCTTTCCACAGAACTGAGAACTATTACCTTTTATCACTACCAAAAAGATTTTTATACAACCAGTAACCCTTGAACAAAGATACCACACCTACCATGTTAATGTGTACAATGGCAGTCTGTATTGCAATCAGTATTAGACTATAGCTCCCCACCAATAGGAGGGTGATACATCATCAATGTGCTCTATTGTCTTTGAGCACAGTGTATAACAAAGGCTCCTTCTTTCATTAGTACTGCTAGTAATTTATCAGTCTTTTTTTCATTGCTAGTTACAGATTTATTATGCTTATTACTTGAAACTTCTAATTGGCATTTGTAGTTTCTTTTTTTCTTACCAATATTTTCTTGATTTCAAGAAAGAAAGATACAATGTTTTACTAATTTCAGTTAGAATATGAATTATTAATGTTTCTTACATTAAGCTGGTTTCTTTTCTCAATCAAATTATGAGATTTAAGACATATTTCCTTCAGAATATGAAATGGTTTCTTTAATACTCATACCCCAACTTAATTCACCCAGTGTTCAGGTTTCATAGATTAATCCAAATATTTCTCATTCTGTCAGTGACCTAAGCCTAAAGCAGGAAATCTTGGATCTGAATTTCAGAACAGAACTAACCAACTGGCGCACTATGGCAGAAACATCATTGACTACCAGACGGCTTCAACTCACTACTGAAACAGTAGAAGATGACTCCTGTTGTGGAGTGTCATGACCTCAAGACGTGTCAGATACATGGATGGTGAATCTATAGTTCATCCACAAAACCATTTACTGTTATTTTGTTACTTTTAAGTAGGTCTGGCATGTCTGTTGTAAATATTTTATTTGGTTGAGCCTGCCTCTACTTTCTGTTTTTTTTTTCCTTCCTGCCAAAAATAGATAACCCCACCTTCATCCTTTACAGCTTTGATTACATATGTATGTGCTGTTCTTTCTCTTTCTGCTATTGTGTTTTTGCTGAGTCTTTGGTTAACTTGTTGCATGAGCCTCAACCTTTTCCGGTTATCCTCTTTTTTTCCCGTTTTTTTTTCATATTGATTTCGTGCCAATACCTTTTTATCTCAACTTCATACTGAACCCCAGCTGATTCATCCTTGCAGATCTCTGGATTCCTATTTTTTAGCATATGGTTATTATTTTTTCCTTGAGCCTCAATCCCTTCTTTCAGCATAGGGATCTCCTATATTTTTCTTGTGCTTCAATTTGCTGAATTTTGTCTTAGTCTTGCTCAGCTTCTTTGCTATCTGTCCATGCTTCACTTTTGTTTGGAGGCTCTACATTGTGAGACCAACAGTTTCACTGGGTACAATCACACTTATCAGTTTTCCACCTTGGGCTCATATTCTTGTTCTGCATGTACCAGTTAATTTGTTTCCTTTGTTTTGGGTATTTGCTTGGTTGAGTACTATCTGGAATTTGATACACTCAATCTTATCTTGAAGACCTCTTTGTGACACCCTTTCTTTTTGAGAGATTTTTGGGGAGTTTTTTATATATTGGAAGCTCCACTGCTGAGTAAGTCAGATCATCAGCAGTCATCCCTTCTCATTTTGACTTCCCATTTTACTCAATCTGGGGGGTGGGGTACCAACTGATTTCTTGCCTTAGGATCCTTGAAGAGTTGCACATGTGCTCCTTGTTCTTTCCATGCTTTCTGATAACCTTCCCACTCTAGGGGCTGGCCATCATGGATACAAAATTTACTAATTTCTGGAGTCACCTCTAGGCTTTAGTTTGGTGGGTTATTAGGTCTCACACTTTGCCACTAATGGACTGCATTTGTAGACGAACTTGGGACAGTATGGGTACTTTCTCACAGACTTACCCTCTTTTTCTACACTGAACCTTCTCATCCCATCACCCTCAAATCCTTTACATTCAGCGTACAAAAGACGCTGTATCTTCTCACTGGGTTACAAATGACATAGAAAAGGTTTTTGGCTTCACTTTAGAGTTTATTCCCATCTTTTTGTTATTGCAAAGAAGGCAGGAAATTGGCAACCTATCATAGATCTATCATCTGTGAACAATTTTCTGTCATCCCTCAATTGAAGATGGACATTTTTTTCACCCTCAGGTGGTGGTCTTGCTCTCCCGAGTGCGGGTGAGTAAGGTCGATATTTTTCATACATTTAATCACATTCTTATTTGTCTGACTGCCCATCATTTCCTCATTTGTGATAGATTTTTCAGTTCTGGGTTCTACCTTTTGAATTGGCTACAACCACATTTATTTTCAATGGGTCCATAGGGTACTTGCATGGAGGGTGCATTCACTGGACCTGCATTTCCACTTCTATATATTTGACTGGCCCCTTCTTACTTCATCCAAAGAAGCATCCGTGTATTTTTTCATCTCATTTAAATTGGCAAGTCAATCTCTCCAAGATTGTCTTGAACATCACCCAATATCTGATTCATTTGGGAGTTTTTATTTCAAACTTCATTTGCCTTGTGGGCTTTCACCCCTCCATTATGTCCTCGAAACATGAAGCTTCTAGTTACCAATGTTACTCTTGTCTTCTTCTTGTTGAAGAGATTCTGTCTATTTTGATACTCTGACTTCACACAAGTCCCTTGTACCTTACAGACTCAACCATGTATGTCTTTGTCAGTGCAATCTGGCCAATTGCTGGAGAATGACCATGGATCTCTGTTTTCTTTTATGTCTCTTCCTCCAACGTTTTACCTGTTGCTGTTGTAGTGGCTCAGTAGTCTTACACAACTCTGGGTATCCTTCTACTCCCACCTTGCCTGAATATACATCTGTTCACAGGGCTGGGGTGTGGTTCTGGATACCAGTACCTTTCCTGGGGATAGTTTCTGGTCATTTTGTTATAATATAAGATCATTCTTGTATCATCCACCAATGGGGAGGCACTTGCACATGGAACCTCTCTTGTCTAACTTTTATCTTTCTATTTTGTGCCAATGACCACTACATTCAGTTGTTGGCCTGCCATGTTTCAGGAGCTTTGAACTTGGTGGCAGATTAGATGTCTTTCCTAGACCAAATTTTGCAAATGGAGTGGTCTCTACATCCTCTGGTGCTTCAGTAGATATGTTCCCACTTTGGGAATACTCTAATTGATACCTTTATGGCTATCCTCACCACCAAGTTTCCACTTTCCTGGTTAGCAAACCAGTACTGAAGCTTTGGCTATGGATGCTGTAAATCATGACTGTTCTTATCTCTCTCTATTTTTGTCAATGATTTTCCATGTATTCCATGTCAATTCCAGTTTACTGTCTCTGGTTCTTATGGACCTCTTCCAAACCATTTCCATGAGTTATCTTCCTCATCAATTCAAACTTTTGGCCATCAGTTCCCTTTACTGCCTTTTTCTTTTTGCTTGCTTAAGACATCATTTTTGCCTCGAATGCTTCCTGCACTGTTTACCACAGGAACAAATTGAATGTATTACTAAACCACTTCCTCCTCCTCAACTCTCTGGCTGCCAGTAAGTGATTGGATGTTTTCTCCAGTCACCCTCTCTTCCTTTTTCTCCCTGAACAACCATTCTGACCCTGATTTCTTCCTTTGGTCTCTTTGGCCAATTCATGTTATCTCACTCATACTGCTTTCTTTTGAGGCAATCAACATCATGTTTTCTTGCCATGGATTCTTCTTCTCATTACTTATCTCCTTTTATTTCTAATGATTGAGTTAAAAAACTGTTTCAGCTAGATTATTCTTCTATGGGTGCTGATTTTTTCCTCTTTTTCTTGTCACCTTCCTTCAAGTTTATCATTTCATGGATTCTTTTGCACTTAGCTGTCAATGCCCAATGATATCTTGCAGGCAGGGATGTGGAAGACCCATTACACCACGTTGTGGTTTCATCTGCCTTTGGCTTTCATCTCATTTATTTGCTATTTGCCAATCTTCACAGAAGTTCCAACAAAACCTTGTTGAAATGTTGTACATTTGCTGTTATGTTAAACTTATATTAAAGTTTTTCTTCATTACCCATTCAAGTCATCTCCAGCCATTATTAGTCTCAAAGTTTTATTATTTCTTTTTTTCTTATCTTCTTCCATAACCATCCCATTATTTCACTATATCTATATACTGGAGACAACAGAACTCATCATATTACCAATGTTGACTCAAAAACAATACTTCTCTCTCTCCCAAAATCTGCATAGAGTAAGGGATAACATCCAGTATTAAGTATATCAGCTCTTGCTCAGTACTTGCTGTTGAGGTGAATCTTTCTGCAAGACTACTCTGGTAGTAGATATATTTACCTTCCAGGCCGTACTTCTGGAGAAAAAAAAAATTTAGCACCATGTGTGATTTTCTCCCCACTCCTGGCTAGCATCTACTTTCCTCTATTAATGGAAAGCCATTGCATAGTTTGTCTCTGTGGGGCCTTATGCAGATGTGATTGTTTCTATGTAATCCATACACCTTTCTAGTATTTTTCACCTATATGACGTCCTTCCTCCCCTCTCTTCCTGTGAAATGTGAAAACCCTTGCTTCCCCAATTCTGTACTTCTGGGGAGATTAATATGGATAAATCACCATTGGGTCAGTGTAATCAGATTGGTATGAGACTAAGTGGATGTAACCCTTGATTGTAAGTAGTTCTAGGGTGTTTACCTGACAGTGTAGTACAGGCTGTGCTTTATACTAAAGACCAGACTGTTACTTACTGATGATTATGCCAGCTGGTTGGGTCTTGCATTCTCCTCAGGACATGGGTCTTGGATGATTCAACCCTGTAACTGCTCATTTTGATACATACTTCTTACTTATTGTATGGCTTTATATACTACTCTTGCCACTCTACACACACACACACACACACACACGCACCACCGAGATATATAGCCCAGTTGATCAGTCCTTACATTCTGTCCATTAATGCAACACTTGCACCATGCAGGAGGTTATTTTGACAATATATTTTCTACTACCACTTCTCTTGAGGAAAGATTATTCTCTGCATGAAATGGATGTGGTCTTTCACCCAGTAATATCCCACTATGGTCCCTTCTAGTGGGTGTCACATTCAGTGAATTTTCAATTTCTGTTACTATATTCTTAGAAAGGAGCCCATCTTTTAAACTGTGTTTATTTACATCAGACCTTCCCTCTACCATCTTATCAATGTAAGGTTTTGGCTCTCAGTTCTTTGTGCAGCATTTTTGAAGTTAAATATTTCATTAAGTGAAAATATATTTCAGATAACCATGTCTCCAAAACTACATACTCTTCCTCCCCAGTGTTAGTTTTGACTCATCAAGAATGAGCTTTTGGTATATACAATGTGCAAAGGAAAGTACGGTACATTAAGTATGTGCTGCCCTTATTGCATCATAATTTGCACAGTATATGTTAGTATGTTTATGGGTAGGAGTTTCATTTAAGGCTTGACACTGAAAAAATCTTGAAATTTGCATAGTGTAATAGCTGTTAGTTCTGTGGAGAAGTGAGTATTTAACTGAAATACATTTTAAGGTAACCAAAATGTTAACAATGATACATGCACTGCCCCATTTTTAATCAACTTTTTGTCATATTCTACTACCTAAAATGAGTAAGCTACATTCATCTGATAGCCTTAGATATTCTAATTTTTCATTCCACTTTGTTACTTAAACCACAGAAAAATACTGTTATTTTATAAGTTATGAAAATCAAGCATATTTGTGTATATTATGTATAAATGATGATAACCTGCTAAACTTTCATGACTATTATTTCTTTATAAAATGTTTTTGTGTATCTGCTTTAATTCTACAAATAATTACTTTAACATTCTCAGTATAAAATAAATTATGCAATTCAGTTATCATGTACACCTCAGTAATCACCTGTAGTTTAATGAGGTTCTAGTTCAGGAATGTGTTGGAATCATGATAATGTACAGTTAACCAAAGTGTTTCTCTTGAATGTGGAATGTATGATATTGAAGAATTAAAATCAATAATCTCACAGACATAACAGTATTGGCAGTGGTTTAAAAGAAATTGGCAACTTAGTAACATCAGTAAAATGGAACTAGTTTTGGTCATGTACATTTGACTTTATTTTATCAATCATTAAACTATCTTGTGTCTGTTATGGCTACATATCTTCAGCTTGACTAAAAATTGCAAAGTTTAATTGTTATAGCATCATCACGTTTTGTAAAGATTTCTTAGGTTTTTCAGGAACAACTGAATGTTTTTGGTGAACTATAAGCAGACTTTCTGTTATGACAGTTTTATCTGTCGGAGAACAGCATTGCAGCATGTGTGTGTCTCTATGTGTATAAAATAACATTACAGAAGGTTGACAACAGCTTGCAACACCAATTGCAACACTGTTTAGTTTATTTCAAAATGAACATCAGAAAAACAGAAAACCTGTTAATAGTTTACCTAGTTTAGTCCAATGTTTCACTACTAACATAACAGCTTAGGAAAACAGAAGACCTGTTGATAGTTTACCTAATTTAGTCCAAAACAACAATATTTAACAAATTACATAACTGATAATAACAGAAGATATACAGATAGTTTACTTAGTCTACTCCAAACCATCAGTATTTCACTACTGACTCAAAATAACATGATCTACTACAAGGTAAACTAGTCTAGTTCACACCAACACAGTTTCACTATGAACATTATTGTTATGCAAATGACTGGATTATTTTGGGTGGGCTATTTTCCTAGTTGTTCTTTTATACAATGAGCATAAGTAAATATGTAATAGAGAAAAGTACTTATTCTTAGGGCTGACATCGTTAAAATGATAAAAGTTTTTACTTTCACTACAAACTTAAGAACGCATATACTTTGTGTATGTGAAGAAGCTCTGCTCTGTATTAAAACTACTTTGTAAGGTCCTGCATTTATTGGTTTACATGTGGTAATTAATTCGTGGTTTCTTAGGTACATCAGAATTATATTATAAAGGTGGAAATTTTGTTCAATATTTGTGAGTTATGGCCAAAAATATTAACAACAAGGTTACCCAACTGATGCAACAGTGCATTCTAATCTTTATAAGTAATAATGCAAGTAGAGTATACTTAAATAGCTATACTCATCACCAGGCTGACATAAAAGAACACTCTCTTGATTTCAGTTTCAAGCTTATCTTTTGTATACACTGGAATAGCATCTTCAGGTTCTCAGAAACACTCAAAAATATATCAAAATATCTTTGACATAGACCAGTCGTCTCTCCCATTGTAATCCTTTATGTGTAAGCCCGATCAGCTGCTTGAAGGCAGCTGGTGCATTACACAGACAGAATATTGTGTCCTAGAATTCATAGAGAACATCTCTAATGTGAAAACAGTCTTAGCCCTGCTTTAAATATCAAGCCCGACTTGCTAGTGTCCAGATATCAGATCCAAGGTGTTAAACTAAAGGGAGTCTTCTAATACATCCAGACATTCAACCTAAGTTACTGTCACACTTTTATAATTGGCTGCAATTTTTAACAGTAGGTGTCTGTGACTTGTTGGCCATAAATTTCAAAAATAAGCTAACAGCACACAATCCACTTGTTTTAGAATAATATATGTTCAAAACAAGTCAAATGTGTGTACAGAAATTCGTTACACTATTGGTTATCGCAGTTGTAGCCAGAGCTTTAAATAATGGTTTATTTTTCGTCAAAAGTCTACACACAGGCAAGTTCAATTACTTTAGTACACCCTTTGACAAGACATATTATTCTCCTTTATCTCTGTTATTTAAATACACTCTGTGAAACTCTCTTTAGGAATCACCCCTTACAGCTAAACTCACACTGGCTAATTCACCCTTTCTTTTATTTTCAATAACTTACTACTTCCTCTCTGTATCTGCACATATTTAAAACATGCAACAGAAAAAAATCTAAAAATATCTAGCCCTCAAATAACAGCTTTACACATAACGAGAAACTTAGAAGCTTCAAAAAAAAAGCCTAGTAAAACAATTAAACTACATACATAATGTACGACTCATACAGATTTACATAACGAAACTTGTCATAACTGTTGCTTTGAAAATGATTAATTTTCAACACTCTTGTTTTGAAAACTAAATGATCAATAAATGTTAAATTACTAAATAATAACTTAAACTGAATAGTCTTGTATTTCCAACAGTTACTGTGTTCACTCATTGGAAGTTCACACAAAACATTATATACTTTTCTCCTCCCTGAAAATCACTACTGGAAATGACCAAGTGCTTTCCAAAGGCTTTAAGACATTGGTCAATGTGCAACCATTGACTCGGGGGACATCTGCTGATGTCTGATACACCCAGACCATTCGAGCAGATGGTACCCATGAGAATTGATATTAGTGGAAGGGAATCTTAGACATCTGAGGTTTGCTGGAATAGACTGGCACCTGGCAAATTCGAGACTACATGTGGAGGTCTCCATATCAGAACTCCCAGGCCATTGTCACGCAAAAAAACAAAAACAGCTCAAATTTGGCCCAGTGAAAAATCAAGTGATCTGTTAGATCGAATTCATGGAAGAGTGTATGTACCAAGGGACTGGCCACCTACACCAATGATCTGTACGTATATAATGGAAAGGTATACCCAACAATGACCTTTACAGATTGGAAGAACATCCTGATTAATAAGTTAAGTTACGAAAGGCTGCCATATTTCAGCAAAGGTGCTATGATAATATGGTGAAGGAATTGGTGTACCAAAGTGGAGACTGAATGTGGCTTTTGTAGTGTGAAACCAACATGGAAGCCTCTTGGCTCCAGCTAGTCTGGACTTCATCTTGTGTTCTAATGAGCCAGTCTTTTTATATATGACATACAACACTCAAATTGCGTGCAAAAGCATGTCTGATATCTTGACAAGCTGCATGCATATATGACCTCTGTTGAATTGGTTTCACCAAGGTTCAAAAGATGAGGTGTTTGAGTTGGATAATGATGAAGGCAATATCTTATCACAAAATGACCAGAGTATGGGGAAGTACTTATCTGGTTGTACATGATTATGAAGACGATGAAGCACTAGTGATATTAAACTCCAATAGTCCAGGGAACCATTGATGATGTTTCTCAACTGATATGGCTAAGGTTGAACCCAGCCACAAGAGCAAGGATGATCTAATAGTTGAAAAACTACTGAATGAAAGGGCATCACAATCATTTCTTTCTGAGGCCTTGAATGGTGACACGAGGCACTGTGTGTGTTGCTCTGTGCAATTACCACTTGTGTAGAGCTACGATGATTATTTGGTCGAGTACCTGATGACTATAGAGGAAATGTTGATTGTTGCTTTCCAAGCTACAAGTGATACTTACTATACAGTTTAATTACAACATTTGGAGACTTACACTTGATTACAATGAAGTTAAAAGAGTTTTTTGAATATAAAATTAACAGAACTGATAAAGTTCTGTGACCATTACTTTCCAAGCAGAGCATCAAGACAAGAGATTTAGGTGGAATATCAGATTGTAGGTGCTTGATTAATACAGTTTAGGATGGCTGAAACCTATAGATGTAATGCCTAATGCAATGACAATACGCACAATTGAAGATAGTAGTTAGAAGTTTAAAAATATAGTCAAATAAGCTTTGCAGACTGTTTTAAGAGCTACATGATCTAACTGAATATAAAGAAATTCATGGAGAATACCAAATAGTCTGCTGGACATTTGTTTTCAGTACACTTTAAAAAAGGTGTATACTTCTCTATATGCAGTGAGACAGTTGGGTTTTGTTTAAATGTATATTGATATTAACTATAATAAATACAAGTAAGTAAGTAATCCTGACTTACAAGAAATTTTAGATGAAAGTGTTAGTTTGGTCGAGCTTAGTCTGTGATTATTTATTTCTTGGTGCCTGAAAAGCAAAAGAAAACTTTTCGAGTTTGATGGTTTCCAGGTGGCAGAACCTTACTAAACCAAGGCTTAAAGTAGTTTTGGAAAGTAACCTGAGAAGGTTATGATGTAATTTGTGTATGAGCCATGCACAACTTGTTGGTCAGTAGTTGGTTCAATGCATAATGACAATTACTTGAGAGCACTGGAGCTATTGGCTGAGTATGATACATTTCTTGCTGAACACATTCAAAAAATGCTCAAATAAAGTAAAATGTCATGTTTCATACTTAT
>NW_013668787.1:45174-45907 GCF_000517525.1 Limulus polyphemus
AATTACTTGAGAGCACTGGAGCTATTGGCTGAGTATGATACATTTCTTGCTGAACACATTCAAAAAATGCTCAAATAAAGTAAAATGTCATGTTTCATACTTATCCTCAACTGTTTGTGACAAATCTATAGAAATCCTATTCAAAAATTTCTCATTGCCAATATCCAAGAAATCAAAACATCCAAGTATTATCCAGTGTCTGTTGATTCTATTTCAGACATATCCCAACTGATAATAATCTTTATATATGTATGGCACATCTTTCTTCATTTGTTACCGATTGTCTAGATGCATTTTAACATTATGAGCATCCATGCTACATTCCTCAATCTGACTCAGATATGTCTTACCTTGCTACACACTAAGAAGTGCTATGTGTCATACTGGATCTAGGTCCTTCACTTTCTCTTAATTAAGTTGTTGAAGCATTAATTGTGGTATTCGTATACTAGTGCAGGAGCAGATTAAGACGCCACTATTGGGACTATGCTCAAAAAAGACCTGTTATATATGCAGCGTGGTCATAAGTAAATAGACACCACCTTTCCAGAAAAAATGAAATTTTTCAGTCATATTCACATGAATTGATATATTTATAATTTAATTAATGTCTAGTAGATCTTCCTTTTGCTTCATGGATTTCGTTGATCCTTTGAGGCATCGTGAGAATCATCTCGTCAATTTTAGATTGTGGGATTTTCGCCAACTCTTGCTTCAAAACTTGGAGTAGATT
>NW_013668787.1:46827-48118 GCF_000517525.1 Limulus polyphemus
CGGACCATTTTCATTTATATAGTGCTCTGTGAACACAAATTAGTTAGCATAAATCAGTTAAATGACGAAAGATTAAATGTCTATTTACTTGTGACCACTCAGTGTATATAAAAAAAGTACCATTTTAATATTTTTTTAGGAAAATGCTTAATAAAAATCATTTGACTGAGTCCACTTACTTTTGAATAGAGAGAAAAAGCTTGTGTGTGACGTGGGTAGGTATATAAGGTCCAGAGGATTGATTGGATTTTCTCCCAATACAGTGAATAGATGTAGCCCTGCTCTGACCTAGACATTTACATACAATTTGCAATGCCAATGTGCTAGGTCTAAGCGAGACTAAATCCAGTCATGCTAATCAAAGACAGACCTGGCCAATAACAATCTTTTCACTCAACATTTTCATGATGCTGTCAACCAGGCTGCTCCCTTGCAAGTTGTACCCAACACACTGTTTCTTATCGCATGATCAACAGTAGGCCTAGAATATGACCAGACCTAAGCTGCTAGGTTAGATTGGAGGTATCTATATTTTTTATTCGTTATTCTCAAAGAAAATGGATCACTTATCTCTAACAAGATAAGTAACATTACTTTAAGCTTTTAGGATGTATTGTATCGATTGTTTGTGTTACTTGAACAGAATTAGCAAATTGTTATCCCTTAAAAAATCCATAATTACTTGTGGGTCTACATTAGCCCTCTTATAGCTGCATATAATTCGTTATCAACTTGAAAAGCCTCATTAGTTGGAGAGTATAGAATATGTCATCCAAGTACAAAATTTGACAATTTTGAGTTAAGTAATGACAATATGCAATCATTTGTTACAAAACTATTAGGTAGTTCATTCTGATATATCTCTTTCTCCCTCTCTTACACATACACACACAAGCACTGAAATACACACACTTACAAGTATGTGTTATGACAGTAGGGGTCACGTGACCCTAGTTACACGTCATATTCTCGAACGTTCACGTCCCTTCCTGAATCCTCGAGAGGCTACTAGATATGCGGTATTCTTGTATATATATAAGCCGCCAAGAAGTGACGGCAACAATGTGTAATTGAACTGCAGACAGAAATAGATACGGACAGTTGAGTCGAGCACGTGAGACGTTTGCTGTGAGTTATAGCGTTCGTTATAGCGCGACTGTGGAAATTAAGTGTATTGCAAAGTTGTATTCAGAAGGAATAAACCAGTTTTATTTAAGAAAGGACTTGTATCGCTAAAGTTTCTTCGGAAAGAATTTTTTACGGAAAATTAACTAACGACCAGAGACGTAAC
>NW_013668787.1:49118-50469 GCF_000517525.1 Limulus polyphemus
AACGAAGTTACGGAAAGTTAATTAACAAATGGAGACGTAACAATATGCTTATACACTCACACACATATTCATTAAATATTCATTTTACCCATTATACAGAAGTACAAACACAAGAGTGGTTGGGAAAAACCAAAGTCAAAAAAAGAGAAAGTAGTAGCTAAAACTAGGAAGCTAACAGATTTATGGGCTTTGTCTTCTAGTGCTGATACTTTCGCCAGCCAAGACAGTGGAAACATTAGTGTAGACATTATGTGACCTTTTATGGATAGTTTTGAAAATGAAGCTTAAAATAACACTAAATTTAAACCAAAAGTTTGGATAAGATATGTAGATGATACATTCGTGGTGTGGCGACATGGCAACAGCAAACTACAATATTTTTTTAGTTATTTAAACAGCAAAGAACCAGCAATTCAATTCATGTGTGAAATTGAAGATAATAATAACATTAATTTCTTAGACGTATTAGTTTGGAAGGAAGAAGGTAACTTAGAAACACCAGTTTATAGAAAACCTTTTGCTGTTGTTATGCCGCCACACAAAGAATCATGTCATATAAAAACCCCAAAAATATCAGCATTTTATACATATTGGTACTTCTCAATTCGTTAGTTAATTTTTAGTAACTTCGTTCCGGCGAAACTTTAGCGACATAAGTCCTTTCTTAAATAAAACTGGTTTATTCTTTCCAAATACAACTTTACGACACACTTAATTTCAACAGTCGCGCTATAATTGTTTGTTTGTTTGTTTTGAATTTCGTGCAAAGCTACACAAGGGCTATCTGCGCTAGCCGTCCCTAATTTAGCAGTGTAAGACTAGAGGGAAGGCAGCTAGTCATCACCACCCACCACCAACTCTTGGGCTACTCTTTTATCAACGAATAGTGGGATTGACCATCACATTATAACGCCCCCACGGCTGAAAGGGCGTGCATGTTTGGTGGGATGGGGATGTGAACCCGCGACCTGCAGATTGCGAGTCGAGCGTTCTAACCACCTGGCCATGCCGGGGCCCCGCGTTATATTTCTCAACGAACGTCTCACGTGCTCGAGTTCAATTAGACACTCTCTGACTGCAGTTCAATTACTCACTACTACACTGTTCCCGTCACGTTGTGACCATCTTATATATACCAGACTACCCCAATCTAGTAATCTCCCGATAATTCACGAAGGTTCGAGAGAAGGAGTGGCGTGATACTAGTCACGTGACCTCGCTGATGCAACACTGGCCCTCCTTAGTATTTTTCGTCCCGAACAATAGCCACTTACAATAAACCAATAACAATTAACAGTAACTTAATTAAATGTACAGAATTACAATCACAAAATTACAATTCAACAAAGTA
>NW_013668787.1:51454-52344 GCF_000517525.1 Limulus polyphemus
TCTCTCTGTCCTTTATGCCCATGAGCTCAATAGTTACCAACACTGGTCCCCACAATCTTGTAGAATGTCCTGTCACACCACAAAGCTTCTGTATGGCTTCTGGTACTCCTTCGTGATCTGACACCTTGATGCTCACATGGGTTTGCTGAGACACAGAGTTTATGACAAAGTTGCACCTTTGGCCATCCAGCTTTCCTGTCACATAGACACTGTGTGTGCTTGGCATTTTACACCTAGCTGTTGGGACTTTCATGATGGAGGTTGGTGGGCATCACTGAACACCAACCACTACTGGTCTCCTTGAGGCCGACTTGTTGGTAATATTCTTCCTACACTGGCTCCTTAAATGTCTGTGCTTTCCACAGTTCCAACAACCTTTCTGGATACCAGCCGTTCCTGCTGTGGCATCTCCCCTGTGTTGAAGTTGCCAACATTGAGCTCTCTTGTGCCCAGGTTTGTTACAGTGCCAGCAAAGTCCCTCAAACTTCTCTGAAAGCTGACCTTTTCTGGCCTTGAATCCAGATGATTGTACCAACCTCGGTACCTCTGTGCTGGACTTAACGTAGGATTCAAATTCGAGAGCTCTGGCCATTGCATCCTGCATGGAGTTTACGAACTGGTCCCTCAGCAACAACTTGAGGAGATCGGGTGGTGCCGTTGGGTTGGTCTTGTGTGCCATGCTTTCCAAGTCCTGTGCCAGAACTTGCAGGCTCTCCCCTTTAGCACGAACTCTCGTCCTAAACCTATCCCTGTAGACTTCTGACTGATTTTGGGTTCCGTACCTGAGTTCTAGAGCCGACACCAGTGCTCTATAGTTGTGTCTGTCGTCTACTGACAACTGTCCAAGTATTTCCAGTGGTTGTCCCTTCAAGCTCGTTGCCAGATATACT
>NW_013668787.1:53239-56708 GCF_000517525.1 Limulus polyphemus
TAGATTGCAAGAACACAAAAGTTATATAAGAAATAATAAAATAGAAATGTCAGCTATAGCCAAACATGTAAAAACTACCCAACATACTGTTGTGTCAGCGGAAGTCACGTGACTAGTATCACGCCACGTCCTTCTCGAACATTCACGCCCCTTCCTTAAATCTCGAGATCCTTCTAGATATAGTGTAGTCTTGTATATATAAACCAGTAAGAACTGAGGCTAAGGTAATGTGTAATTGATCTGAGTATTCTTGAGTCGAGCACGTGAGACGTTCGTTGAGAATTATAGGGTTTGTTATAGCGCAACTGTTAAAATTAAGTGTATTGCAAAGTTATATTCAGAAAGAATAAACCAGTTTTATTTAAGAAAGGACTTGTGTCGCTAAAGTTTCGTAGGAACGCATTTACGGAAAATTAACTAACGAACGGAGACGTAACAATACAATATTATGGGAAAAACTTTAGTTTTAGCTCAGCCTCGAAGTTGTAAGTCATTAAATATTGGAGAAACATTAGAAATAATGAAATATAAAAAACAAAACCAAGTATTAAATAGAGAAGAAGGACCAGCAATTCAATATGTTGATATATGGCGAGATATATTATATTTTATTATTATTATTATTAACGGAAATACGTAAATAACAATGAAGTAATGCGACAAGGGGGAAAGTATAAAATAGTCTTGTAAGTTACTCCTGAGGATGACGTAGATCACGTCAAAACAAGTACTTGTAGAGATATTTTAAAGTGGAAGCTGTGCGGCTTCAATAAAGTCTCTCTTCTTGTTTATTTTCTTTCTCCTCCAACCACTGCTGTATTCTCTTTTCTTTTTATTTTCTTTCTTCTCCAACCACTGCTGTTGTCTTGCTTCTTGTTTCTTTTCTTTCTCCTCCAGCCACTGCTGTAGTCTCTCTCTTGTTCATTTTCTCGTTCTTCTTGTTTCTTTTGCTGTTCTTGTATTGCTGCCATCAAATCTGCAAAGTTGTAGTTTAATTTGGCACTTCTCGTTTCCATTTTTTTTCAATCCCTCTCCTGACACCAGTTTGTTACGTCTCTGGTCGTTTGTTAATTTCCCGTAAAAATTCTTTCCGAAGAACTTCAGTGATACAAGTCCTTTCTTAAAAAAAAATAGTTTATTCTTTCTCAATACAACTTTACAATACACTTAATTTCCACAGTCGCTTTAACTTAAACACATGCTATAATTGACAATGATTCACGCCCTTTACTTACGGTCACTACTGCTCACTTGACTCGATTATCTGTCTCTATATCTCCCTATCTGCAATTATCTATGCTGTCACTTCTCCCCTCCATTTTATTTGCCGGCCTTATATATACAAAAATAGAGGGTGTCTGTTAAACACTCGAGCCTTCATGATCCTTCTAGAACCTCATCACGTGTTACCAGAATCACGTGACTTCCGCTGTCGTAACAATAATATTAGTTATAGTACTTATATAATATCTAAACATTTAAACATATAACAAATATAGGTATATATTTTATTCTACTTTTCTTATTTACAACTCTGCAGGTAGTTTCTCATGTTATTAAAGGCATTAATAACACTAGCTTCATGAGATATGGTGTTAACCATATTTACGTTGCTCTTAGGTTTGTGTATGACTACTTGTGGATTGAATTGTACCTGTTTCCTCAGTCTGGTAGGAGTCACTTCCGGTTGAGTTGATATAGTACCTTGTGATCTAAGATAATAATCATGGGTCACTACATCAGCTTGTGTCGTTAGTGGGGTATTAGGGATATTACCCTCAGTTACTTGGTTACTATCCTTATTGTTATCAATACTAACTGGGGTATCTTCTGTTGTTATTACTTTATCACCTAGTATTATGCTATCATCGTTCTCTACTTTTGGTATTTCTGGTTCTGGTTCTATTATTTCTTCTTCATCATAAAAAGATGAATCAAACTCATTCAAGTTATCTGCCTCTTCCAGATTACACCATCTTGTTCTGTTTGATTAGTTTCTTCTTCTACACACTCGTATTGATAAGGCTTATAACCCTTTACTTTCTTTAACCTGTTCACATGTACTAACTGTTTACCTTTTTCATAGATTTCCTGAATTTCAAAATTAACTGGACTCGTCTGTTTCAAGACTCTAAAAGAACCTTTCCATAACTTGGCTAACTTTTTAATATTTCATTTCTTAACAATTGGGGTATATAACAACACTTTATCCCCTAACTTTATATCACTCACCTGTGCCTTTTTATTTACTTGTCGTTCTCTACTTTCAGCAGCTTTAGTTAAATGTTCATTAGCTAACTCAAGTGCTATTTGCATTCTTTGTAGTAATTCTGCTTTATAGTCATAAGCTATCACATCACTATTTTTCTTAGGAGCTCATATCTCTTGCATAGGTAAGATAACATCTCTACCATACAATACCAAGAATGGACTTTTCTGAGTTGACTCATTCCCAGCACTTCTATATGCTAATAGTAACAAGGGAATCTGCTCATCCCAAGTTTCTGATCTTTCTCACAAAATTGGGAGATTATATCTAACAAGGTTCTATTAAATCTCTCCACTAAACCATTAGCAGCTGGATGATAAGCTGTGGTTTCGATTTTATTCACACCTAATAATTCACAAACTTCCTTCATTAACTTAGAAATAAAGTTACTACCGCTATCTTTTAATAGATATTGGGGTATACCATGTCTAGCTATTACATGATTTACAAAAGATTTAGCTATTGTTTCTGCTTTCTGATCAGGTATGCATATAGCCTCAGGAAACCTGGTTAAGTAGTCTGCAACTACTAACACGTATTTGTTTCCTGGGTAGGATGTAGGCAATGGGCCTAATATGTCCATAGCTACTAGCTGAAAAAGTGTCGTTAAACTCGGCATTCTTTGGAAAGGAACGTTCCTCAAATGTGGACTGGTTTTTCGTTTCTGGCATTCTTAGCACGATTCACAGTACTCTTTAATGTCCTTCCACATGTTTGACCAAAAGAACCTTCTGCTTATTCTACTATATGTTTTAGCAAAAGCTAAGTGTGCTGCAAAAGGAGTGTCATGATATGTTTTCATGACCTTTGTTCTCAGTTTAACTGGTACAACTATTTGTAAAGACCTACGGTTCTTAATTTTTCTACATAAAATATCGGAATCTATCATGTATTCTGTTTCTTCTTCTTGTGTTACCTTATTACATAAGTCATTTATTTCCGGATATTTCTTTTGCTCCTTCCCTAATTACCTGATCTAAGTCCCAAATTACTTCTAATTCTTTTTCCTGTTCAGATTGTACTTCTTTTATCTGATTCATAGTTTGTTTTTCTACAGTTTCGTTATTTTCTACTCTGATTCTACTTAAAGCATCTATGTTCGAATGTTTTTACCTGGTCTATGTATTGTCACGACAGCGGAAGTCACGTGACGCTGGTAACACGTAATGAGTATCTAGAAGGATCAGGGAACATCATGAA
>NW_013668787.1:57611-59181 GCF_000517525.1 Limulus polyphemus
ATGAGACAAGATGAGGAAGAATGGTGCAGAACATGCAGTACATGTTGTGCTAAAAGGGGACCCAAGCATAAGGGACGTACGCCAATGAAGTTATATCAAGTTGGCACACCAATGGAAAGAGTAGCCATTGACATTGTTGGTCCTTTGCCCGAAACTCGTGCTGGAAACAAGTGCATTTGTGTGGTGATGAATTATTTCATCAAGTGGCCTGAGGCATATCAGGAAGGTACAACTGTAGCTTCGGCAATTAGTGATTTCTGCTTCAGATTTGGTATGCCATACGAACTGCATTCAGATCAAGGCCGTAGCTTTGAATCAGCTATGTTCCATGAATGCTGCAAGTTGTTTGGCATACGAAAGACCAGGACAATGCCACTTCACCCACAGTCTGGTGGAATGGTAGAAAATTATATTGAACACTTGAACAGGAATTGGCAAAGTTTTGTAATAGCCGCCAAGATGACTGGAATGTCTTACTTCCTCCACTGTTGATGGCCTATTGGACAGCAGAGCATGAAGCCACTGGATACAGTCCAGCAAAGTTGATGTTTGGTCGGGAACTTCGGTTGCCAGTAGATCTGTTAACAGGATGCCCACCTTATGAAGAGTTGCCTGAAAATGTGTCAGAGTTTGTGAAAGTGTTATCAGAAAGGATGGATGATAATGTTACGACAGGAGGAGTCACGTGACGCTAGTAACACGTCATATTCTCGAACGTTCACGTCCCTTCCTGAAGTTTCAAGAGGTTACCAGATATGCAGTTGTCTTTTTTTATATAAGCCACCAAGAAATGACAGCAACAAGGTGTAATTGACAGTTGGGTTGAGCACGTGAGATGTTCATTGTGAATTATAGCGTTTGTTATAGCGCGAATGTGGAAATTAAGTGTATTGCAAAGTTGTATTCAGAAATAATAAACCAGTTTTATTTAAGAAAGGACTTGTATCGCTAAAGTTTCTTCGGAAAGAATTTTTACGGAAAATTATCTAACGACCAGAGATGTAACAATATTCTCCATCAAGTGCATTGAAACTTGAGAACGTCTGCTGATTCAGTGAAGTTATCTTATGATAAGAGATCTACTGAAGTTAGTTTTGTACCAGGAGACAATGTGTGGTTGTATAATCCCAAGCAGACCAAAATAAAGTCTCCAAAGTTCTCTTCTCCATGGGAAGGCCCATATGACATAGTGGATCGTCTCTCAGATGTGACTTTCCGAATAAAATGTGGTCGGCGAGGTAAGCCAAAGGTGGTGCATGCCAACAGGCTTTGGTGTTATCACAGTCCAGGACATTTCAGCTGGGATGAAGTGAATAATGGAACAAAAGATGCCACTGAAGATGTGTTACCTGAAAAGCCACTGTCGAAGAAGAAATTCTACCCAGTTTTGAGAAGGAAAACAGTGAAGCCCTTGATGAAATTACTACCACTGATGTGACTATTACCTTGATGGAGCAGATGAACCGCACGTGAAGCAGAAGCCAACGAGACAGAGACCTGTATGGAAGAAGATACGTCCCGTAAAATTAAGAGACTTTGTTGAATTTTAATTTTGTGATTGTAAATTCTG
>NW_013668787.1:60001-61657 GCF_000517525.1 Limulus polyphemus
CTATTCCTGTATATAAGCGCGCCAGATAAAGCGAAACAATTAATCGGAACTGGAGTAGCAGTTAGAGAGATTGAAGATATAGACACAGTTAATCGAGTGAAGTGAGCGGTAGTGACCGTAAGTAAAATGCGTGAGTCGTTGTGAATTATAGCGTGTGTTCAAGTAAAATTGACTGTGGAAATTAAGTGTATTGCAAAGTTGAATTGAGAAAGAATAAACTAGTTTTATTTAAGAAAGGACTTGTATCGCAAAAGTTTCTTGGAAAGAATTTCTACGGAAAATTAATAAACGAACACAGACGTAACAATATACATATATTTCAGTTTCAACCTGCTCTTTCGTATTCGCGTTTTTTTTCAGTCCACCTTTTTTATTTTTAGCTATATTTATATGCATAAAAAGTAAACGATATTTTTCCCTACAATTTTCTAAAAATTTATGTACAGGTTTGTAGTTTTTACACTGTTTTTAAACCTGACGAAGAGCATTCACCTAAAACAAACTTTATTTTGACATATGTAATTTACCTTTTGAGTAAGTATTTTGATAATTTTCACTCGTGCCGCTTTTTTTTTATTCCATGCTAGTGTTCCTTGTTATCAACTAGTTTTTCTCAAATAGTGAAGTAGATAGGTTTCTTGCTCTGATCGGAAGTTTATAAGGATATCTACGTAAGTGTATTTTTGAAACGGGTATTTTCGCGTGAAATAATATTTCTATTCGTAATAGTAATACTAATAGCGTAAAGATATCAGTTTAAATTCGTAAAATAAGCGAAAAGTTTTTTTTTTAGAAAACATGGAACCTTAATCATCGTTATGACTGACTGGTATTCGTAATGTGTTGTATTGCCGTATGAATCTACGAGTGTTCCCGAGTAGACAATAATCAGTATGAGGAAGAAATTACTTGATGTGTTTCAATACATATTTTCAACATTTATAGCCTGTATTCGATTTCCCCCTTTTTTATATTCACTTTGTTATCTACTATTATAAATAATGAGTAGGCGTACACAGATTTGTTTGAAGTGGCATTGACTTAGCCTTCGCTTTCTTCAAGTTAAATATAAGTCTTGCATGATAATAACGTAAACACAGTGTTTCCAGATTCTCACTGTTTATTTTGATTTAAATTTAAACTTATTAAACTTAAAGACAGTTGCCTTGGTGGAATCGGAAGTCTTACGTGTATCTGTTTTCTTTAAGTTAAGGTAATTATTACATGTGTTAAGTCTAATCCTAGATAGTAAAAGGTTACAAATCTGTTAGAAACCAGTTTATCGTTTAATATTTTTATTCTGTTATTAGTGTTGATAATTTTAACATATTTGTTGTGCTGCTACTTTAAATTTTTATGACATAAGCCATATTAAAAATTATTTCATATCAGCTAGTAATGTATCATACCACGTTTTATCAAAAATATCTATACAGTATTTTTTGGGTTCCTTGCTTAAGTAAGAACATTGATTTAAATTTTCTTGGAAAGTGTACAGGGGAGTGCTGCCAGGATGATACTTGAGATGGAAAAGTTGTCATATAGGGATAAGTTAAGATCTCTGATATTGTTTTCTCTTGAAAAAAGAAGAGGTTAGATAGGATCTGACTAAGGTGTTTAAGGTTGTTAAGGGTGTTGATGCATCATCTTTTTTTA
>NW_013668787.1:62629-65758 GCF_000517525.1 Limulus polyphemus
CTGAATCATTTTCTGATGATGAGCAGGATACTTTGTTGAATATTAAGAAGCATGAAGAAGGAAGGTTTGCATTACCTAGTAGTAAGTAAATATGTCTAGAATTCATGTTTTGTGTTGCAGAGATTATCCCTTTGAAAGTAGTGCTTATCTTAGCTATTTTACCTTAGCCACATGCCAGAATTTTCTATTACTCATTAATTACAAATTTCTTATTTAATACAGAGAAAATTCATTTGATTTCTTGTCCCAGAGATGTTTATCAGTGAAATCATGATGCACTCTTATTTTATATTTAGTCTAGGATATGAAAAGCCCAAAACCACAGATGCTGTGGTAATTCTTTCCTACAGTAACTTCAGATTTATTTAAAACCAAGACATTTTGGATGCTAAATGAATGTTTTAGAAACTGATGTAAAGGGTTGATCTTCTTGCTTTTTACATCTCAAACAACTTTTTCTTTATGATATGTTTAGAATTTCTTGAGCTTAATATTGAAACTGAGAACTCCTGTATGTGAGGTGATTACTTTACCAATAGAGCTAAATGATCAACCCACTAGTTACTGCTTGTAAGGCACATTTTAACAAACTATAACAAGTAATCTGGCAACACCACAAGGATGAACAATTCGATTGCATATCTTGCATTTCTTACACGTGGACGTTCTTGCATCAGCTGAAATGTTTTTAAAAAAGGAGAGTTAATATGTTACACAAGTTATTTCTAAAGCTATTTTTAATTATTTTTTTTTTGTAAAGCAGTAAATATGCAGCAGTAATGCACTGTTTCAAAACAGTTTGTAAGAAATATATAACCAAACTTAAAGAATGTAGGCATGTAAACTGAAGGTTACAAATGAGGTTGGCAGATTAAGAACAAAATTTGTTCCTAAGATGTTTATCCAAACAAAAGTTTTACATAGCAATGTTTTGCAAAATTAAAAAAATGTATATTATTAATAATTATGCATCAATGATTTCAAAAATATTTCTAAAAATAATACAAATTTTGTAAAATTTTATTGAAATAAAAAAGAGCAAAAAAGCACTCTTGTTTTATATATCCTCTTCTATGTGTTGTAAACTTTCTGGTTTATAAGCTACAAATATCCACTGTATTAATTTTTATGCAAAGAGTCCTTTGAAAACTGAACTTCAAGGAATAAAGATAGATACAGATTCAATATTTGCACAATAATTACATGTTTTCTTATGACAATTCTACAGATGGGCAGGTTTCTGAAATTTCTTTGAAGCCTTGTATTTAAATAGTTAACCATCAGGTTGTTACTAGTGAGGTGCTTCTTATTTCTTTGCATTATGTCATCTAGATCAGTATCTCCAGGTATAGCAAGGTAGTTGATCTGTGCAAGTAAGATCAAATAAGTTGTTACCTATTAATTCAAGTCTTCATGCTTTTGGAACAAAAGTATGTGTAAGCTTGTAACCCACTTATTGCATGTATATTTGGATAAAAAAATCATATTTTTTGAAACATTTATCTTAATTTTCAACAGTAAAAACCTGGTATAATATAGATATGCATAACTGAAGGACTTCAGCTATCTATTCCACACTGTACATATGGGATTAGTGTTACATTAAAAATGAATCAGCTTGATGCAATTCATAATGGTGAAAAACTGCACTGATTGTTTACAGATCCGTATATCCTCTTTCACTGTAAAAGTTACTAAATATTCTTCAGTAGTGAAATGAAACACTTCTTCCATAAGTTACTCTTCATTATTTTCTGATCAGCAACATACCAGTGTCTTCTGCACCAGTGCCATCATCTCTTGAGATGCAAGAGATTTTACCACTCAAGTTGCAAATCTTGAAAGAAAAAAATAATAGCAACAAGACTAAAGATAATTTGGACAAATGGATTAAACACCTTTCAGTTCTTTTCACTCGGAAGAAACTGTGTGGTCAGTTAATGATAATGATAATAGTTACTGCAGTAATGCATGCTTTTGGCCAACATTTGTGCATGCAAAACTTGGAAGTGCTAAACCAGTTCCTAACAGCTTTAGTAGGTACAAGAGCACTGAACCTTGAACTGTAACTTTCAACTTGGTCATAAAACTACTTCTCTATTTTCAACACACCAAAAACCATCCTTTTGTCCTAAGTTCCACCTTTTTTAATACTTTATTTTCTTTCTCAGTCATTTTTGTTTGGTTTGTTTGGTTGCATGCATATGCAAATACACAGTTGTAATTAAACATACTATTGGTTACACATGAAATGCCATATTCAGTCTTATACTCTTGAACACTCTTGAGGAAAACAAAAATGCATTGTTTGCAAACGTATGTTGAGAAGCATAGCAGTAGATCTTTAGTTTGCTGTGATTGATCATGCATGGCAACAAGATCTTTAGTTTGCTCTGATTGATCATGCATGGCAACAAAAGTATTGCTATAAGGTATTGCTTTATTCATTCTAACAATTACAGGGACATCTGGGTTTGGTCAGATTACCTTTTATGATGCCTACAATACAACGTCTATAGTTTCGTACAAATTAGAAGCTCTGATTTCTGATATTGGCAAGCTAGAATATAAATAAGAACCTCCTACCTTTTCTATTTACTGAGATATCATGATATTTAGCGAACCCACCATATTGGCTCCGCCCACCACTTCATCATTTGAGAAGACTTGCTTATCTACGCCTACTTTTATATACCAATAACTTTATAACAAATAAAATGCTATATATTTCTTCTACCTAATTCTGTCACTCTTCCAAGCTTATTTACGAGAGAAAAGCTCTTATATCATTGGAAAGTTTGAAGTATTGCTATCAAGGCTATTTTGTGAATAGAAATTATATTTTTTAGACCCAAATACAGTGGATTTTTGCAATATCAATATAGTAATTTATAATTTTTTTGTATTCCAAAATGCTTATGTAAAGTCTTCAAAAATTATTATTTTTCCACCTCCACATATGAATTTGGATGAAGCTTAGCAAGTATGGCTCACGTGTTCAAACAAGGACTTCATAGAATAAGTAGTAGAGACCTTTGTTTTCCGAACATTCTTTATTTACTGTTCTATGTTTGAAGAAAAATAACTGACACTTAAATATTTATTTGAAAATATTAATAATGATATATA
>NW_013668787.1:66786-74677 GCF_000517525.1 Limulus polyphemus
GATGATGATGATGATGATTATAGTTAGTGCCAGAAAAAATATTTTTACTGTAATGTACTTCTGAACCTTTTGCTTTGATTTTTAGAATGATCTCTTCAATTTATCCATGTCCATGACACATTTCAGAAATTGCCAGAAATAATACTGATGTTTAATACTATATTATTTATAACCAAAAGAAAGCCAAGGTTTTAATCTATCAAATGATGTATTATATTACGTTGTTTTCTGTACAGAGAATTGTCTATTTCTCTTCCAGTTCAAACTTTAAACACATGGACAAGTTTAGCTGAATTTTTAATGGCTCTTGTTGCATAGGTAGAAAGCCAGAAGTATTGGGATAGTTATGCTTTTTGCACCAGATTATTCTATGTTCTTTAGTGGATTATTTAATTGAATAAAAGATTATTTACAGAACTGATAAAAACAAAGACACTTGTATGTTTCACTGATACTTCACTGATAGTTATCTCTGTTTTTCCTCAATTCTGTAATTATGGAGTTTCACTAAGTATTGATGGTTTCAAGTAATTACGTACAAAATCATTTACTGCAGTAGTACCATTAGTATAAAAAAGAAGGGTTAAGGGTTACCGACATTCGACAGAAAAAGAAAAAGAAGACTACCCAGATAAGGACTTTGTTTTTGTTTTTCATGTGTATTTTTTATTCAATATTATAAAAGTAACTAAAATGTAAAAATTAGAAACTTTTTAGATTAGTTTAGGTAAAATAAAGGATAATTGTAACAATAAAATATTTTCACAAGGTATGCAAGTAGCTCGTGTTATGTAATTCAATAGGGTAACATGGGCTGCATGTTCGCCAAGTGATTTACAAATTTTATGCCAGGAATATCAGTTAGTCACAGATTAAAAGGCAATAAAACAATAAAATTTAAGTATAAATAGATGTATAGTGTTACATGTTTAAGGCTATTTATGATAAAGAAATGTAATTTTATGTTACAATTTAAATTTATTCTAGAAAGAGGGAAACGAGAATTTATATTTTTTTTATTTTCTTTTTTGGTGGTTATGAGGTTGGTCAAATTGACCAACCTCGTATAGAGTTAAGGTAGAGAAAATAACAGGTAAAATAAAAGGTTTTAGAGATTACGCAAATAAAATTAGAGAGTTTTCAGATGAAGAAAAGTATTTCTAATCTTAAGATGAAAGTCACTTTGCAAAACTTGGACTCCATACATTGATGGAAAAAAGTTTTGTGAAAATACTTCATGGAAAATTCTGAATTTTTGTATACAAATGACTTAATAATTACTGAAAACTTGTGTAATTTTTGTGAAGATACACAAAACATATTAGAAGTTATAGTATGGAAACTATAAAGGTCAATTTATAATACAAATACAAAATACACTCTCCAACATGAATAGTATGCAATTTAAACACCTTGTACCCATTCATATCCAGCAGTCCCCCAGTGGTGCAATGGCATGTCTGTTGACTTATACTGCTAGAAACCAGGTTTTGATACCTGTGGGTATCAGGGCACAGAGAGACCATTGTATAGCTTTATGCTTAACTACAAACAAATCATATCCAGCACCCTTAATATTATAACCCATACATCAACACTTGCATACAGTAGCATATCACATAGTCTTACAACCACTTTACTTTTTTAATATCCAACAGAACATCCTACATATTCGTAATTTTAGTAATAAAGTATGCAACTGCAGTTTTTTATATTAACTTGGTAAGTAAACTTTGTACACTTTCAACTCAGTTTTTTTTGTTAGTCACCTCAACTGTTGTTCATTTTGTGGTAAAGCATTTTGAATTTCTTTTTAAGTTTATATTTTACATAAATGATATATGTGAAATATTAGTATAGTAATAAGTTAGTATCACAAATGTACTAAAATATGAGAACAATAGTGAAACAATAATAATATTATAAACATATTATAAGCATTTTACAAAAGTCTCGAGCAATGGAACACCAAAAACAGTTTAAGTTGACATATATTTCACATCAAACAGTTACTGTAGTACAAACCCTGATAAAGCTGCAATGGTGAAATGTTGGCTGAAACAGCATTATTATTTGGAGAGTTTTTTTTCTAGCTTTATTGCCAAATTGTCTAAATTTGTAAATAGCAATAACATATACATATATAATGTATAATAATTGAAATGTGACTGTATTTTATGAAATACTAGTCTACTGAAACACAGCCAAGACAGGTCACTTTGTAAAGACTTATGGTCAGTTTTATATTATTGGATATGGTAACATGAGTGCACGTGTTCCACGTCATTGTAACTTCTGTATTGTTATCCTGGCACGGCTGAAAGGTCGATATAATAAAAATCATAAATATAAATGTATAATGTTATAAATTTAAGCTATTTAGTTTAAACATATATATATTTTTGTGTTATAATTTGTAGTCATTCTAGAATGAAAAAGGCATAACTTATATTTATTTCCTTTTTTTTATTAACATGGTTTCGAGATTGGTCAAATTGATCAAACCTTTACAGAGATTCGTTACTGAAAATAACAGATAAAATATAAAGTTTTTCTTAAGAAATGTTCGATAACTATGCGGACATTATAAAGATTTCACACGTGCAATTTGAAAATTTTCTGATGCATAAAAGTATTTTTAATCTTAAAATGAAAATTACTTTGCATGTTGGATATGCAATATGAAAAAAGGGGAAAAAAGGCATGAGAAAAACACTGCTTTACAAACCTTAAGACTTAATATAAAAATTTGATATTTTGCAAATGAAAGCATTGTAAAGTTTACTGATAATCTGCCAAATTTTGTTAATATACGCTTACCAATTTAAAAGTTAAGCATGAAAACTATAACAAGCACAAAATGGTTATGAGGTAGGTCCCAGGGACTGAGCCTGTGCTGAAAGAGTTAATTAAATTAGAAAAGCACTGAAATGACTTACCAGATTGTTTGAAGTACCTTGAATATTGAAAACTATTTGAATTTGAAATGCTTTTAGTATTATGTAGGTGAATAAAAAGTTCTTGGAATGAATTAGAATGTACGTTGGAATTTTAAAATAAACTTGCATTCAGTGCACCCGTTATTTGTATCATTTGATTATTTTCACCACACTTATGTAATCAGTATTCATCTACACATATCCAATGACTAGTTCAGTTGGGATATCTTTTCTGATAACTGGTCATTATTTCCCTTTTTATCTTTGTCAGTTCTTGGTGATGTTGTCCTAGAATGGTTACCTGTGGCTTCCTTATCCAAGTGTTGTTGTTGTGCTGTATTGTTCTGGGATGGTTGCCTGTAGCCTTTTTATCCAAGTGGTGATGTTGTTGTTCTATGTGGTCTTAGGATGGTTGGTGGTGGCTTCCTTATCTAAGTAGTGGCAATGTGATGTGCTGTTCTAGGATGGTTGGCTCTGACTTTCTTATCCAGTTAATAATGATATTCTTTGTTGTCCTTGGATGGCTTCTCTATATTCTTCCACCTGTTGAACCTTGCAGAATTGTTTTAAACAACATGCCCAAACCCTTTCAATCCCTTTCTCTTAATTGAAGATAATAGATGTTAATGTTTTCCTTTCATTTATATTATTTTTTTTTCTGAAATATTTGTTGTCCAGAAGGTAATGTTTAACAGTTTCTATTCATATCTTATTTTAAGGTACAAGTGTCACATTCATATAAAGCCATAGATTTGACTGTCATCTTGATGGGTTCTATCTTTGTTGTCCTGCTTTTGACCTTCCAGACCTTACTGAGGCTGAAGAGAACTGCAGTTGCTATGGCAATGATAATTTTCACTTTTGCAGTTATCTTCCATCTTCAGTAATAGTGGATCTAAGATACCAGAATGTAGAGTGTTTTAAAACATGGCTAGTTGAGATGTTATTGGAAAATCTTCACAGATACAAATTCTCAGTGTTGAAATCTTAGTTTTATATCATTATGTTTTAGATCACTTTATATTTTTGATATGTATTTGTCTTTTTTTAGCTGTTGGCATTATCCGTTAATCCTTATATTTCAGACCACACTTGCCAGAGAGAAAATTGGACAATTTGATGCTTTACAACATGATGGTGCCATTTATAAGTTCAGTGACAGTGATGAAGATAGTGACCTAAATACTTTGAAAAATTATGTTATGATTGAGAAAAATAAAAATGAATTTCAAGAAGATGTGCAAAAAATTGACTCTGAGCTAGAAGATACACCTGGTTAGTATGAATTTATTAAAGATAATAGTAAATTCAGTAACACTGGTTAAAATAATGAGTTTTTCATTTACTTGAATCTTAACTTCCTCTGCTGCTGTAGAATTAATTCCAAGTTATATAACTTCATGTTTCTGTTTTATGACATTCCTGTGAGGTGATTTGTACAGTAGGAGGGGGTCTACTACATAATGAGGGAAACAGTACCTGATTGGTTTTTCATATAATTAAATCTTAGTAATAATTTAGTATACTTACTGGACTTCCTTTGCTGATGCAGAACTAATTGTGTTTTATATCTTTTCTGATACTTCTGTAAGTGTTGCCCATATTAATGAGAAACAATACAGTTATTTCAGGGAACTGCTATTGCTACATCTTGTCTCGTAGCTTTTTGTACTGTTTCATCATTCTCACTCGTCCCTGTATAAATTATCTATATTCATTGAAACTTACCAGTGATGTTATAACTTTTATGATTAACATTATGTAGAGCTGAGTGATTAGTGGAATTTACTAATCGACTAATTGTAAGGCTCATTAATTGATTACTTTCCACTAATCAGTTATTGTCATGGTAATAATCCTATTTTCAGTTTTTTTTTAAATATTTCTGAAATTACTATTGCTTAACATAGACATTTTCAGTGTTTCTGCTAGTAGTCCTCATCTGCACATTTTACAATGAAAAGTTATTTTGGTGAAAATGTTTGCCACAAGTTTCTTTTAAAGGTAATCTGATCATTTCTACTTAACAAATCATTAATCTCAAGATAACTTTGTGGTTACCATTTATGTTTTCAAAATATGCACTGATTCCCACATTGGTCTCATTTAAATCAAATAAATTGATAATCAAATAATTAAATGCATCTCAGATGTAGTGAGGAATGTGCCATAGTAGATGTCTCTACTAGACACCAAAGGTAGTGGAAGTAGGACAGTGTTATTACAGTTCAAGAATGGAGTATGACATGTAATCTCTTATCCTAGTCATACTGTGATGGATTCTGAATGCAGATACTGTATGCCAAAGATTGAATTGCCTGCAATTATTGTCTTTCTAAAGCACTTCCAACTCTACTTGTATCCTAGAAAGTTCCCTGTTCGAGTGGACCATGCATCATTGCAACGTCTTATGAACTTTAAAATCCTAAACAAACAATGAGATCTTATCTTTTCATTGAAGGCCCATATCTTGGATATCATGTGGGACTTATTAAAACTATTTCTACTATAACCCCAGATCAGACAATAGATGATTCCACTAGTGGATAGCTGCTATGGTTAATGTTTGGGATTTGGGGAAGAGCAACTGATGGACTTATGACTTCTTTCCCTGCAGTTAGGTATAGCACTTTTGGATTAGACCTAATATATATGGAATGGTTAAGATGTTCCTTAGTTGAAGTGCACAATCCGGTACATCAATAGCTAGGAAAGGCTTCCAATGAGAAGATAGTGAAGAAACAGATAAAATGAATATTGGTGTGACATTTTTGTTTACCAACAGGGCCAAAGCCTCTTGACTTTGGCTAAACCTGACCTCATCTTGGGATCTGATGACGTGCTCCATTGATGTATCAGGTACAGCTGCCGAAGGGCATGTACAAGTATCATATATATTGATCAGCTACATCCATACACAGCTGGTGAATCTTTGTTGAATTAACTTGACTGAGAGGTAGAAGAGGAAGTAACCAGGTAGAATAAAGATTATAATGCTGTCTTATCACTCTACAACCCAAAGGATGAGGGAAGAGTTGAGAGTACTTAATTGATTGTTTGGGATGAGTCAGATAAGGAAATAGTAGATTTGGAGAGGATATTGAGTTCCATCTATCTACAGAACCTTCCACAATGATTTTCCAACCATTTTGACTGAGATTGAACCAAGTTATAAGCTAGGGCTCTCAAGTAGTTGAAAGACTACTGACTACTATCTTTCTGAGACCATGAGTGGTTACATGAGATGCTGTATGTGTTATATTGTTCAGTCACCACTTATATAGCAGCTAGCATGATCATTTGTTCAAGTGCCTGATGATTGAAAGGAAATAGGATCCTTGCTTTTCAAACTACCAAGTGATGATTATTGTACATTGTGTGATTTCTACTTGATTACCACAAAGCTCTGATGTATAGTGTCAGTAGATGTAATGCCTGTGCATCACCAGTTTTGCCAAAATGCAGGCTTGTACATGGAAGTGACTATGGCATGTTGTTCTATGTGATGTAAGAAAAGTGGCCAAAGTACCTGATAATGAATGTTCCATGGCATCTCTATGTAACTGAAGGAAGTATGAATCTCTGTATCGAAGGCAAGTAAATGTTTTTAGTTGTAACAGTTGGATGAAGTGTTCCTCTTTTATGTTTATTCTCTTTTTGGGGTCTTGTGAATTAATTTTTGCAGTAAGTTGTATTGGTTCCTGAATGTTGTTTAATATGAGGGAATCAATTTTTAGTTGTAACAGTTGGATGAAGTGTTCCTCTTTTATGTTTATTCTCTTTTTGGGGTCTTGTGAATTAATTTTTGCAGTAAGTTGTATTGGTTCCTGAATGTTGTTTAATATGAGGGAATCAATTGTATTACAATCACAATTCTTAAGCCACAAGTGAATTGAAACAAAAGATATGATCTGTATATTGAAATTTTTCAATTTGAGGTTAACTGTGATTACTGATCTGTGAGATATTATTTGAAAATACATGTTAGTTTCATAAATACTCGTGAGAGAATGTCTCAATTTTGACATTGAAATGTTTGACAGGTACTGAATGTTCATGGAAGGATAAGAGTATTAGTGAGATTTATGCTACATTCAAGATAAAACACAGGTTTACTTTTGATTTTTCTAGTAGTGCAGTACTATGTTTGAGAGAAAATGCAATTTCACCTATGGTTCTGGTAAGAATGGTATGAGGATCTGGACATTTTGTTAGGAATATTTAGTTCTGGACATTTCGTTACTGCCACATTGTTACTAGGACAACTTGTGATGGGTGAATTCTTGTTACATCATTTTTGTAACATGGCTGTTTTTGTTACGAATACTGATTTTGTGACAGGTAGTTTTTTAACTATAAGATTGATTGTTTACAATAATAAAAAATGAGAATAGATCATAAATTGTACAATCATTTGGGGACCATTCAAAAATTACATAATGCTATGGAGGTGAGATGGTGTCTAAGCCTGTGTTACAGGGGGTAGGGGTGTTATGAACAGTGTTACATAAAACATAAATTACTGTGAAAACAAGTAAGGTCTACAAAAACATTTATTGTAATTTAACATTCTATGATTTGAATTCAAAACACCTTAAATAACTTGAATATTTGCAAACATAATATATGTATTGTTTTGCTTAATAACTTGTTTAGTCATATTTTACATGTATACTAAGGTATGTACTTGTCAAATTTAAGAATTTTGATCCCTCTTTGTGAGAGAGGGGTGTTATGTATTAGAATTTTAAATGGTCTGAAATTGAGTTAACTGATAATTTAAATTTAGTAGTTAAATTGTACTTTGGATTTAGTATTTAAATCAATTTAATCAATTTACAGTATTTGCCAACAAGATTGATACACACTGTCTTAATTTTTAACACAAATACGTTTTAATATAAACACAACAATACAATTTACAGTAACAATTATTACAAACAAAGATTTAT
>NW_013668787.1:75490-85941 GCF_000517525.1 Limulus polyphemus
CATATTTGATTTCGGGCCAATACCTTTTTTTTCTCAGCTTCATACTGAACCCCAGATGACTCTTCCTCGCAGATATTGAGATTCCTATTTTGTAGCAAATGGTTATTATTTTACTTTTATTTTACCTTGAGCCTCAATCCCTTGAATCTCTCCTTTCAGCATGGTTATCTCTCTCTCACTTGTGCCTCAATCTGCTCATTTTTGTCATGGTCTTGCTCAACTTCTTTGCTATCTGTCCATACTTCACATTCTTTTGGAACCTTTACATTTTGAATGCAATAGCTTCACTGGGTACAACTACACCTACCATTTTTCCACCTTAGCCTCAATTTCTTCTTCTTCTGCATGTACCAGTTAACTTGATTTCTTTATTTCTGGGATTTTCTTGGTTCAGTACTTTCTGGAGTTTGCTACCTTCAATCTTATCTTGGGGACTTCCATGTAGTACCTTTTCTTTGTGATGACATTTTTAGGGAGTTTTTTATATATTGGAAGCTCCACTGCTGAGTGAATCAGATCATCAGCGGTCATCTCATCTCCGTTTCCCATTTTACTCAATCTGGGGGTGGGTGGGATACCAACTAATTTCTTGTCCTTAGGATTCTTGAAGAGTTTCAAATGTACTCCTTGTCCTCTCACTGCTTTCTGATATCCTTCCCTCTTAGGGAGCTGACCATCATGGATTGTGAAGTTTATAATTTCTAGAGCCACCTCTAGGCTTTAGTTTGGTTATCAGGTGTCCCACTAATGGACTGCATTTGCAGAAAATCTTTGGGTAATACAGGTACTTTCTCACAGACTTGCCCTGTTTTTCTACATTGAACCTTCTCTTTCCATCACAATCAAATCCTTTACATTCAGTGCATGGAAGAGGCTGTATCTTCTCACTGGGTTACAAATAACATAGAAAAGATCTTTAACTTCACTCTAGGGTTTATTCCCAATCTTTCTGTTGTTGTGAAGAAAGCAGGAAATTGGCAACCTATCATAGATCTATAATCCTTGAACACTTCTGTCATCTCTCAACGCAAGGTGGACATTTTTCTCACCCTCAAGTGGTGGTCTCTCTCTAAATGTGGGTGACTAAGATCAATATTTTTGATACATTTAATCACATTCTTATTTGTCTGACCGCCCATCACTTCCTCATTTATGATACATTTTTCAGTTCTGGGTTCTTCCTTTTGAATTGGCTACAACCACATTTGTTTTCATTTGGGTCCAGAGGGTACTTGCATAGAGGGTGCATTCACTGGACCTGCATTTCCAATACTATATATTTGACTGGCTCCTTCTCACTCCAAATAAGCATCCTTGACTGTGACCTGTATTTTTTTCATCTCGTTTGAATTGGCTAGTCAATCTCTCCAAGACCTATTATGCCTATTATAGTACTCTGACTTCACACAAGTCCCTTGTATCTTACAGACTCAACCATATATGTCTTTGTCAATGCAGTCTGGCCAATTGCCAGAGAATGTCCATGGATCTCTGTCTTCTCTTATGTCTCCACCTTTTCACCTGTTGCTGTTGTGGTGGCTCAGTTAATTTCACACAACTGGGCATCCATCTACTCTCATCTGACCTGAACTTACATCTGTTCATAGATGTCTGTTTGCCTGGCTGGGATGGTGTTCTGGTTACCAGCACCTTTTAAGGGGTCTGGTCTCTCCATATCATTGTGTGTCTGGTCATGTCCATTCTTGTTTCATCGACCATCAGGGAGGCATTTACTCATGGGACCTTTACTGTCTAACTCTTGTATTTCTCTTTTGGGCCAATGACCACCACATTTGGTTGTTAGCCTATCATGTTCTTGGAGCTTTGAAGTTGATAGCAGATTGTCTTTCCCAGACCAAATTTTTTAAATGGAGTGATCTCTACATCCTCTGGTGTTTCAGTATATGTGTGTTTTCACTTTGGGACAACTCTATATAATGCCGCTGTGGCTATCCTAACCACCGAGTTTCCACTTTTCTGGTTAGCAGTCCAGTACTGAAGTTGTGGATGCTGTAAATCATGATTGTTCTAATCTCTCTCTATTTTTGTCAATGACTTTCCACCTCTTCCCTGTCCATTCTCATTTGCTGTGTGTGGTTCTTATGGACCTCTACAATAAGTTATCCTCTTATTTCATTCAAACCTTTGGCCACCAGTCACCTGTTCTGTCTTTTTTTATTTTTGTTTGCATAAGACATCACTCTGACATTTTTGTCCTGAATGCTTCCTACACTCTTTACCACAGGGACAAATTTAAAGTATTCCCAGACCACTCCTTACTCCCCGACTCTTGGGCTGCCAGTAATGTGATTGGATAAATACATTTACGAAGAAAAAAAAACAAACAAATAATTTAATGGTCAAAATAAAACACTTTATCACATAAAACGTGTTGTGGAAATATAATTTAAAAGTAATATTTGTTAACATATCATTAATAATAAAAATCATTTTGTTATAAATAATTAATAATTTAATTATACATTTACCATTATTTTATCTTATTTTTTATTATTTCAAGTTTACTATGAAATACTAGTGTGCAATAGTACCAAAAGATTTTGATTTTATGACCTAACAACTAAATTTTGTGACTTTTTCTATGACCTTTCAATTTTTATGACCAGTGCAACACTTGGACCATGCAGGAGGTTCTTTTCACAGTAATTTTGCTCTACCACCTCTTGAGAAAAGAGTATTCTTTGCATGAGATGGGTGTAATGCCTCACTATGTTCCACTCTAGAGGGTGCCACATTCAGTGAATTTTCCCTTTCTGTTACTATATCCTTGGAAAGGAACCCCATCTTTTAAATTTTCTTTATTAACACCAGTCCTTCTACTGTGTTATCAATATAAGTTTTTGGCTCTCAGTTTTTTGTGCACCATTTCTGAAGTCAAATTTTTTATTAAGTGAAAACATATTTCAGATAACTTCCTCTCCAGGACTATACACACTTCCTCCTCATTTTTGGTGTGTCAGTTTTGACTCATCAAGAATGAGCCTTCGGTATATACAAAGTGCATAAGGAAAGAACTGGATATTAAGGATGTGTTACCCTCCTGTTGGTAGAGGGGTAAATTAATGCTTGTTGCACCATAGATTTGCACAGTATTTATTAATACGTTTAGGGATAGGAGCTTCATTGGAAGCTTGACACATGTAAAAATCTTCTTGACAGTTGCACAGTATAATACTTCTGAGTTCTATGGAGAGTTGAGTATTTATCTGAAATGGATTTTCTGGTAAGGAAAATGGTAACAATATATTCACTGCCTTATTTTTTGATGAATTACTTGTCATACTCAAATACTTAAAATGAGAAAGCTACATTCATATGATAGCATTAAATATTCTAATTTTTCCTTCCACTTTGTTACTTACCAAACCACTATAAAATACAGTTTTCTTTCCTTCATGTATGTGTTTTATAAGTGTATTGTTTTGCATAAGTATGTTAACATTAAACACCAAATGATAATAGCCTGCTAAATGTTGGTCACTATCATATCTTTATAAAAAGTCTGTTGAATATCTGCTTTAATTCTACAAATAATTATGAAAACATTTTTAGTATAAAATAAATCTCAATGGTTATGTATGTTTGTTATCATGTACATCTCAATAATCATCTGTAGTTTAATGAACTTCTAGTTCAAGAATGTTTTGAAATTCTGGCAATGTACAGTTAACCAGAGTGCTTTTCTTGAACGTGGAATGTATGATATTGAAGAAATAAAATCAATTTCACAGACAGAACACTGGTAGTGGTATAGTAATATCTGTAAAATGGAACTTGTTTTGGTGATGTAATTTGGCTTTATTTAATCAATCATGAAACTATTTTTTGTCTTTATACAAAATGATAAAAACCCTATAATTAGATTGCATTTAAAAGGTGTACTTTTCTTCTTCAGGGGCAAACTGAGAATGATTTTTTGTCTGTTATAGCTTCATATCTTCAGCTTTACTAACAATCACAAAGTTTGGTTGTTGTAGCATCATCAAATTTTGAAGAGAGAATGATATTTCATGAGTTCTTAGAATTTTCAAGAACAACTGAATATTTTTTGGTGAACTATAAGCAGACTTTCTGTTATCACAGTTTTATCCGTAGGAGAACAGCGTTGCAGCATGTGTGTGGCTTCTTGTGTATAACATAACACTACAGAAGGTTGACAACAGCTTGCAACACCAATTTCAACTCGTTTCATTTCAAAATGAACAACCAGAAAAACAGAAAATCTGTTAATAACTCATGTAGTCTAATCCAAACCAACAATATTTCACTACTAACAAAACAACTCAGGATAACAGAAGATCTGCTGATAGTTTACCTAGTTTAGTCCAAACCAACAATGTTTCACTACTAACAAAACAACTTAGGAAAACAGAAGATCTGCTGATAGTTTATCTAGTTTAGTCCAAACCAACAATGTTTCATTACTAACAAACAACTTAGGAAAACAAAAGATCTGCTGATAGTTTATCTAGTTTAGTTCAAACCAACAATGTTTCACTACTAACAGAACTCAGGATAACAGAAGATCTGCTAACAGTTTACTTAGTCTACTCCAAACCATCATTGTTTCACTACTAACTCAAAATAACATGATCAGCTACTAGGTAATCTAGTCTAGTTCAAACAAACACAATTGTTATACAAATGTCTCGGTTATTTTTGGGTGAGATATTTTCCTTTTTATCTGGTAGCAGAGCCTACTTGTTTCTTCATGCAGCCAGCACAAGTAAATATGTAGGTGAAAAATGGACTTATTCTTAGGGGTGGCATCTTTCAAATGTTAAAAATTTTTACTTTCACTGCAAACTTAAAGACACGTGGTTTGTGTATATGAAGAAAATGTGTTATATATTAAAACTACTTTGTAAGGCATTGCATTTTTTGGTTTACATGTGTGTGATTTATGGCCAAGAATATCATTAACAGCAAGGTTACCCAACTGATGCAACAAAGCATTCTAATCTTTATAAATAAGAACGTAAGAAAAGTATACTTAATAAGCCATACTCATCCCAAATTCAATTTTAGTTTCACTCTAAGTAGGTAACATGCTCTGATTGTTGTGCTCAGGTATTTTCTAAATGTCCTCATTATGCTGATCTACCACCAGAAGATGTGCATTTCTTCAGTTTCAAGATGACTTAAATTTGGCATTTTCAGGGTCTTCTTTTTGTGTCCACCTATCCTTATATGATTTCCATCCAATGCTGTATGCAGCTGCTTACATGTTTGCTGGCTACAGTGCATTCTTCTGCTGTACATAGGATCTGGAGTTGTGGACAGATGAATAGATGTTATATCATTTGCCTCTTACCACTGTTACAGACTGTGGGTCTGCCAGAATACTCCCATTTCACCATGTTGGTCCTAGACCTGCTGACCTGGATTGTATGCAATTGAGGGCTTTCCTGGTGCTTCAGCTCTTTTTCTGCTCCTCTGGAGAGAGCTCGTGCTTGTGTGTGGAAGCTCTTAGAGGTGGAGTCTCTATAGTTCATATTCAGTCTCTGCTGTAGTGTCCAGTGTTTCAGTTGAATCACAGTAACTATTCCTTCATATCAGGCACGTCTTTATTTCTACATTGTTGTGTAATGTGTGTATTGTCTTGCACCTGCCGAGTTTGCTCTACTTTGCTGGTGTGACTGCTATCCAGATGTCTGGTAGGGCTATTTTTGTTGGTTGGCTTTAGGCAGCCTGTGATTATTCAGTAGCTGTCATTGAGTGTGGAGTTGAGATTTTTGACACATTTCTCTTCAAACCAGGCAGGCACACTCAGCACAGGATTAACATAGTGCAAGTGCTGAGATCCTGATGTTTGTTCTGGGAACTATCATTGATTTTTGGTCTTTCTGATGTGTTCTTTGTAGGTCAGGATGCAGTCAAGAGTCACTCCCAGGTACACTGGATGTGGAAGTCCAGTTGCGTTCAATCCTGTTTGGTGTTCAGCCGTTTGTTTACTTCCTTGTTTTGCAGGTGGAAAAGGCTGACCTGCATCTCACTAGAATTTGGTCAGAGCTGGTTGGTAGCATAGTATTTGGTCAGACGAGCTAGTGTTTCTGACAGGGTTTTCTTCAATTTGGGCAGAGTTGCTGGCTTGTGTGGAAATAGCAAGGTCATTGAAATAGACGAAACTGTGCATGTTGAGATGTATGAGCTGGTCATTCCTGTAAGTGTTAAACAGGGTAAGAACTAGGATGCTCCCATGTGGTAGACATTCCATTGTATCTTTTAGTGGGTGCATTTTCCTCTTAGTTCAGTGCTGAAATTATTGTTTTCCATTAAAGTCTGGGCCATGCAGATGAGTTGATGGTCTTTTGTCATGTTGTAGATTTTCAAGAAAAGTCTATAAAAGTTCACTTTGTCATATGCTGCTGAGAGGTCAACAAATACAAAACTAGTTATCTTGTTGTTTTCGAAGCTATCTTTGATGTATGGTATGGGTTAAAAACACGACCCATGCATAGTTTGGCTGGTCAGAAACCAGTTTGTTCCAGGATGAGCTTATGTTCAATGATCGAGGTCAATCAGTTCAGAATGAGGTGCTCATGTACTTTGGCTTTGATTGGTCTTTTCTGAGCTTCATGATGGCTATGGCATGTTTCCTTCAGATCTTTGGTATGTTGTGTACCTGTTTGCATAGGTTGAATAGTGTCAAAAGCCAAATTTCTTGATCTGCTCAGTATGGATGTCATCGAGTGCAGCAGTTTTGCTGTTTCTTTAGTTTTCTTGAGTTCTTCCATCATGAATGCATATTTGAGCATATTATTTTTCTTCTTGTCAGATGAGTTTTGGTCTCCCTTGTTTGGTGGTTTTCCATTCTGCAGCAGTTTGTGTGCTACTTGGTATGCTGTTACACTGTAATGTTCTTCTTTTATTGGGTCATTACTTAGTTTTATTGTGATCCATACTTTCTTGCTTCTATGCATTATGTCTGTTTTAATCAGTGTTTGCCATGTCTTAAGTTTTTCTTTTCCTGCAAGGCCAGCAGCAAGCTCTTTTATGTACTGCGATGGTGTCCTCATCAAATGGATCCACTTCATAACTTTTAATGTGCTCTTTATAAAGCTTGACAGCTCCGGAGTGAGCCCCGTGATATAGTTCATTCTGCATTCATGTAGGATGTTTTCTGATGGTTCCATTGCAAGTTAAAAAAAGCCATGGAGAACTCATCCCATTTCACCTTTTTAAAGTTGAACTGACGTAGGAATGGTACAGTCTTTGGTGCTACAGCAGGCTTAATTTGAATGGCAATAGTTCAGTGCTGCAAGTGTAGAAACTGGGTCAGTAACATCTTACAGCATAGTCTTGCAATGTTGTGACTGACAAAAGTGCAGTCTAGGCTGTAGCCTCGTTTCCAGCATCCACCATAAAAACAGGTGGAAGTTTTGGGTTGTGGATCAAGCTTGATTTACCTCAGCCCACGTTTCTAAGAGCTCGCCATATTTGTTTGTTTCCTAGGCAATTCATGGGTTTTTCCTATTGAGGTATGTCACTGGGTTTTGGAATTCAAGTTTTTTTGTTGGGTGGTTTGTAGATGTATGTGATCATAGTACAACTGATGATAACACTCAGAATTTCTATGTCATTGGTATATGCAGTAGAATTGAATTGATTGTGAGATCTAGTCTGATAAAACTGCACTATCATATTGCTCATGTGGTCGATTGTTTGTGGTCCTTGATGTTTTTCTTGCAGATAGAGGTTGTGACAGCTTTGCTTTTGACATATCTCGGCAATAATAACCTTGGTAATTTTTCAGGGGAATGCTCAAGGTGTCAGAGCTAATGATCTAGAATTAAAGTAGTATGTAGGCCATACTCACTAACAAGTACTTGTGACTATTGTTTACACGAGACTCACCAACACAACTGTGTATATTAACTTTTAATTATAAACAATATGAGTGTGCTGAAAGAAAGTTGATTCTAGACTCCAACAGCCTTGGAAGCACAATCATATGGAGAGTCTGGGAATAACTGTTTTAAGTAACTTTTGTAATTATTCTTCTTGTCTACCAATATCAAGATGGTTAGCTTAAATGTTGTAACGACAGAGACTTCTGTGAGAACTTGATGACGATATCATAACTCACTGATTGATTATAATGTAATGACAAGGACTTTAACCTTTTCTGCACAAGTCACTGCGTTACATTCAAAATTTAATTAACCACCTTTAATATCAATGTACGTGAGTGAAATTAATGCTATAATGTGTGTTATGATTCAAAGTTTTATTGCATCTATGTTTTAAGTCCTTTATTTCAAAATAAACCTTTAAGAACTACTTAAAACTTCAGATGTAATGTCATGTGGCCAACGAGCTATGAAAATTCTCTACTTTGGCTCTCTGTATCTTCAGTAATACAATGGCAGTTGAGTAAAGATATGTCTAGACAATAAGATGACCTCTTGACCCATTCATTTCAAAGTTCACTGAATGAATACAGTTGAAACAAGTTTTTTTTTCAACCCCTGACATCTGCCACACCCACCTTCAACAAATTTGTTTGATCTTTATAGCCTACATGTAGATGTATACATAACGTGTATAGTCATTAGAAAGAGGTAATTTTACCCACTTCTCTTGTCGGCATCGGGCTTTAGGTCTTGTAGACCTAGGACGGTCAGGTGCAATTTGACCACTTCCTTCCTCCTTGACTATTGTTTTAATAGAGGCATGTAATGGTTTCTTTCTTTTGTTTTGTTACATTTATCCTCTTCAGGGCCATGTCCATGAAGTTTATCCTATGACTGATGTAAGTTAAGATCTGGTATGGGGTGACTTTTATTTTACTTGGCTTTATATATTTTATTACGTGTTTATGTATATGAATATGCAGTATTACATGTATAAAGTGTTGTTTGGCTATTTCTGTTATCAGTGTGTTACTGTCTGTGTTGTTTTGGGGGTTTCTGTACTGTTCTATGAAATCCATGAGTGTGTTTTAACGGCTTCGAGGATAGGATTGTTTGGTTCGGTTACATATGTATTTGATTGTTGATTTTCTGTGATTGGACCTTTGTTTTCTTGAATCTTTTAACTGTTTGATTGTTTTTGCTTTTGTGATTGTGCTGCCTCAGCTTAAATATATTGTTACGTCTCCGTTTGTTAATTGATTTTCCGTAACTTCGTTCCGACGAAACTTTAGCGACACAAGTCCTTACTTAATAAAACTGGTTTATTCTTTCCGAATACAACTTTACGATACACTTATTTTCAACAGTCGCTCTATAACAAACGCTAATCAACGAACGTCAACAATACTTCTGACTGCAGTTCAATTACTCACTAACTACACACACATTACATTCTTCCGTCACGTTGTCACCCTCTTTTTATATACCACACTACCCTATATCTAGTAAATACTAGAGCATTCGCCAAGGTACAGGATAGTTCTAGAAAATAGGTGGCGCCACACCAGTCACGTGACCTCGATGGCGCAACACTGCCCCATCCTTAGTATTGTTCGTCCCGAACAATTGCCACTTACAATAAACCAATAACAATTAACAATAACTTAATTAAATGTACAGAATTACAATCACAAAATTACAATTCAACAAAGTCTCTTAATTTTACGGGATGTATCTTCTTCCATACTGATCTCCATCTCGTTGGCTTCTGCTTCATGTGGAGTTCATCTGCTTCATCAGTAAATGTCCTATCATTGGTAACAGTCACATCAGTGGTAGTAACTTCACCAAGAGCTTCACCATTTCCCTTCTCAAAACTAAGTAGAGTTTCTTCTTCGACGGTGGCTTCTTCAGTTGGCACGTCTGCAGCAGCGTCATTTGTTCTGTTGTCCACTTCGTCCCAACTGAAATGTCCTGGACCGTGATAACGCCAAAGCCTGTTGGCATGCACCACTTTTGGTTTACCTCGCCGACCACATTTTATCCGGAAAGTCACGTCTGAGAGACAATCCACTATGTCGTATGGGCCTTCCCATGGAGATGACAACTTAGGAGACTTCCCTTTGGCCTTCCTGGGATTATATAACCATACCTTGTCTCCAGGTTCAAAGCTGACTTCAGTAGATCTCTTATCATAAGTTAACTTCATCGAATCAGCAGACGTTTTCAAGTTTGAACGCACTTGATGGTGAATATCATCCATCCTTTCCGATAACACTTCCATAAACTCTGACACACTCTCAGGCAACTCTTCATAAGGTGAGTGTCCCGTATGCTTGGGTCCCCTTTTAGCACTACATGTACTACATGTTCGGCACCATTCTTCCACATCTCGCCTTATACCTATCCAGTAAGATCTTTGCCGTATGTGACTCAATGTCTTCTTGATTCTGAGATGTCTTCCAGTTAAATTATCATGGGACTGACGCAGCATAACTTCCCGTAACTTCCTCGGTATAGCCGTTTGCCAATTCGTCAATTTCCCATCTGTAGTTTCCCATCTCCGGAGAAGAA
>NW_013668787.1:86860-112916 GCF_000517525.1 Limulus polyphemus
TGGGCAGAGCTCAGATAGCCCATTGTGTAGCTTTGTGCATAAATACAAACAAACAGAATGTAATAAGTAGCTATAATCTCTCGTGTGTTTGCAGAAATCAGTCTCTTTCTAGCTATGTGACTTTCATCAATAATAAGAGCGTAGCAAATTCTAAAATTTAATAAAGTTTGTTTGTTGCTAAGCACAAAGCTGCACAATGGACTAACTATGCTCTGCCCACTACTGGTTTCGAAAACTGGTTTTGAGCGTTGTAAGCCTACAGATTAACCACTATGCCTAGGGGGGGGGGGGGGACTAAGAAAGAATGTACTCTACATTTACTAACTAAATAAAGAGTAGCGATAATCGCAGAGGCGTGTGGTTGTTTTTATTCGATATTTTATTAAACCTATATAAGTATGGTTACATGAAAATTATTTTAAATAGATCTTGTCCGCTATTGTCGTATTACATTTGTCCACATGATGTCGCCCTTATTATTCAGTCGGCTTGATCATTGTCTGGTTAGCGAAAGCATTTTGAATTCAAATAGTAAAACTAATAGTACGTTAATAACATAACACTGTATGTGTGAAAATTAAAATCGTCTTTGCACTAACTTTACATCAAATTATGCAGCTGAAATAATTTTTCTTGTCACTGTCACAAGATTGATCACTGTTTTATGTAACGTTGTTATTATTCTATTAATTTATTATTATTAAGGTAACTGATATTGGGACTTACTACGTATCGATTATTAATGTTAATAATATCATCTCATTCTAACAGTAACAGTCTAATTGTATATACGTCAATAATCCTCTATTAGTTTACAACTTTACAGACTGGCGTTTGTATAATATAGGTCAGGATTCTGGTTAGACCACAGTTTGTGTTGAAATTTTAAATAATTTGCTTACTAATGCTATTAATAAATTACATCTTGTAACTTGTACTTAGTTAGTATCCTTTAATTGCTACCACTAATAACCTATTGTTTCATTTTATACTAATTCCTACTACTATTGAAACGTTATTATAATTGTTATAGCTCATACTTCAAAATTTTTACATGCACCCAACTCATTCTGTTATTAATAGTACTAGTAGTAGTACTACTGACGTCTGGTTATGAAGGGTTTGTTGTTCTTTTTTGTTGAATTTTGAGCAAAGCTACTCAAGAGCTATCTGTGCTAGCTGTCCCTAAATTTGAAGTAATAGACTAGAGAGAAGGCAGCTAGTCAACACTACCCTCTACCAATACTTGGACTACTCATTTATAATACCCCCATGGGCCACAGCTAAAAGAGCAAGTATATTTGGTGATCAAACCTGTAGGTTGCGAGTTGAGTGCCATAACCATTAGGCCCTGTTATGAAGTGTAGCTTCCAAATATTTCCACGTGGGGTCACAGTATAGTATTCCATGTAGAATGTTTATATCAAATAAACAGAGAAAAAAATATATAATTTAAATGCAAGCAAAACTGAATGAATAAAGATATTTTATTCATGAACTTCTGTAAAAATTTGTAATAATTCATTTTACACCTTATAATAAGTTGTATGACTTGTGAAAAAATATTTCTTAAATAGAAACTTAATTAGGAAACATTTTGCACAATTTTTCTCTTCAGGTATGAAAGGTATTTTTTGAGCGATGGTAATTAGTCAGTTATTAAGGTGGAAAATTCCAAAAAGTATTTGGTATTTTTTTCCAAAAAAACACTTTAAAACAGGAAACTATTGTATGGACCTTCCAAATTAAAACATGTGCTCAAATGATTCCTGTAATATAACATATATTATTATAAGGTTGTCTGTATAAAAACTTATACACACACACACATATATATATATATATATATCTTACTAAGTGGTTTAAAAAGTTAAGTGCAGTAAATATTCTTACTTGTATTTCTTAGTTATGACAGAATCACTATAAAGAATAGTGGCAGAGGTTGTCATGGATGGACAGTCTGTTTTACAATTAAAATTAGAAAGTGAAGAAAAGGAAGATAAAGTTTATATTTCATCTTATGAGGATACACACATAATTAGAAAAGACACAGTCAAGGTAAGGTTTTACCCTATTGCTTTTCTTTCAGCTTTATTTTTTGACAAATTGATTTTGTAAAGATAAAAGTACATGTAATGTTATTCAGGTTATCATAAAGATATTTTTCTGAACTTCAGTTCAATTTCTTATTATTTAAGATTTATGCTATCACTATAGTCCTTTATCATATATAAACTTTTATTATAAACTCCCTAACACATTGACAGTAAGGAATGAAGTAGTACTCTAGTATAGCACTAGCTGTTATTTTTGATAGTTGTGAATGTGTGTCCTTTTTTTTTTTCATCATCTGCAATTAACCATTCAGTGTCATATCTTTCTTGTTACTCTTTGGTATCCATACTCATGTTGCAGATCAAGTTCTAACTAACTAATATCAAAATGTAACATCTCACAATAGCTCTCACTGGTTCATGTAGATTTTGATGGATTTAGTGCTTTTCTTTTGTAGTGCATTTAAAATACACAATTGGCACTTTTTAGCTAACATACAGACAACAAGGACCATTTGGCCCTTCAAGGCTGTCCCTTAATACTCATCCCTGAGTAAAAGTAAAAACTTAAATTCACCTTTTATTTTTAAGAAAATTATCAGTTCTCTTTTTTAAGTTCTTTTAAAGTACTGGACTCCATTATTTCTGATGGCAGCTTGTTCCATAAGCCAATCACCCTGTTAGAAAAGTAAAACTGTTTTAACTGGAGCCTAACTCATCTCATCCTATCATCCTCAGAGTATAGCACAAAGATACAAGAGGACCTTATCCTACTGATTACCAAGATAATCTTGTAAACTTCATTGAGATTACCACTTTTCTTTTCTCAAGATAAAATTATGAGATCTTAACCTATCCCTGTAAGATAATCCTTCCATCCCTGGAATCATCCTAGTAGTCCTCCTCTAAACCTTTTCCAATAATTCAATAGCCATTCTTAGATAAGGAGACCAATTAAGATGTACACAGTATTACAAGTAAGGCCTAACTAGTGACTGTATTAAGAAAAATTACAGAGCTGCCAACTTTTAGGAACTTATTTTAGTGAGACTTTTGTAAAAGTAAAGCTTTAGCAAGTGGTAAAGTGTCAAAATGCTAAAGACAGTTGCATTCTAGGAAGGTCTGAAACATACTCCCTCAGAAAATGTTTTTATTCAATGAAGCAAAATGTTAACTGATCAATGTGATACTGATTGGACAACCAACCACAATGCATAATAAAAATCAGCTAATTTGACCAAAATGGGACATTTCTTTTACTAAGGTGTTTCAGCATGAGAATAGGCCCAGATGCATGATTCTCGAGCTCAGTGGGTGAATTTTAGTAACTCTGTATAATTACTACTTTTGAATTGTAATTAATATGTTTATAAATACACTGTCTTAGTGGTTTGAGTGACTTATCAACCACTATGCCTAGAAACCTTTCTTTAGTCACACTGTTGAGTGTGTTCCCACCTATATTAAACATGTAATCTCAATTATTGTAGCCTAAATGGTTCAATGTATTATCTTTCACTTACTATAATTAAAGATAATTTTCAAATATTTATCTAACTATTCAATTGATCCAAATCATACTTTAGTACGTCTACATTTTCAGTACAGTTAGAAATATCCAAGAGTTTAATGTAATCTGCACACTTTACCAATTTACTAATTATACCCCAATAAATATCATTAACACAAATACGAAAGAGTAAAGGCCCAAGCACTGACTCCTGCAGTACTGTACTTGTAACAAGGGTTAGTTTGACTGGATACCATTAGTAACAATTTTTTACTTTTTCTCATCCCACCACCCTCCAATATAATTTACTTGTCTTTCCTCAGCCTCCACCATTATGATTTTCTTAGCTAATCTTTTCTGTGACACCTTATCAAAAGCTTTTTGAAAATCTACATTTACCAAGTCCACATTCCTTCCAGATAAGAAATAACATCCACAGACAAATTTGATGACAAGGAATCCACTTTGAGACTAATAATGCTTGGGAACAGCTTGAATGGGTAATGAAGAAAAACTTTAATATAAGTTTAACATAACAGCAAATGTACAACTTTTCAACAAGGTTTTGTCATCATCAAGTATTTTATTTAGTTATGATGGAACATTTTCAATCTTACAGATTGAAATATTTTATAAGCATACAATTTTCTTAACATTGTTTCAGTACAAGGTACAGTTAAGATGTATGAAATTGCAGACTGTAAGTCATGCCTAGCTTGTACTAAGCATGTATCTGGAAGAAAGTTCTGAGGGAGAGACAATGAATGTGTTAGTGGATTATTATAGTCAGAAATGGAAGTTGGTACTTATATAATGACTAACCTGTAACAGCTTGTGTGTAGGAACTAGTTTTGCAGTCTTGACTCAATTCCTTTCCTACTGAAAGTGCTCTTTTCACATAACAACCAGGCCCGGCATGGCCAGGTGGTTAGGGCACTTCACTCGCAATCTGCGGGTCGTGGGTTCGAATCCCCATCACACCAAACATGCTCGCCCTTTCAGCCGTGGGGGCATTATAATGTGATGGCCAATTCCACTATTCGTTGGTAAAAAGAGTAGCCCAAGAGTTGGCGGTGGGTGTTGATGACTAGTTGCCTTCCCTCTAGTCTTACACTGCTAAATTAAGGATGGCTAGCACAGATAGCCCTTGTGTAGCTTTGTGCAAAATTAAAAACAAACAAACAAGTAACTTCCTTCATAAGATATAAACAGTATTTTGGCAATAAAGGATTCTAAGATTGCATAAATAGTGAATATTGGATTGACTTTATAAAGAAGGAAATGTATTGTAAAATGACTGAACAATAATGTATTTGGAAAATTAAAATATACTAGTGCAGATAGTCCTCGTGTAGCTTTGGGCAAAATTCAAAACAAACAAACATAACAACCAACTATAGTGGAGGGAATGTGACTCTGTTGGAGGATGAGCTGTGTTATCTCTTGTCACAGGAATGGCAACAGTGCGCAGCACAGCTATATAGATAATGGTCAAGTGGATCTCCCATGAATTCTGGAGGACCAAGAAGTTCACAGATATTAGGGATACATATTCTACAGGTGATATAAACATAAGTACATGTGAAGACTATAAAAATATTAATTGATCAAGTTAATAGTTTTAGCACTGTCTTTAAAGATAGTTTTAGAGAAGAGTGTAGGTGTAGCTGGCCAGTTACAACATACTTTACAACCTACACACCTGGCTTATCTTTTGACCAATTGAAATTAATTTGATATTACATTTTCAGTCTGGTCTTTTGCTGTTTAAGATTTAATTGTTGACCCTTTTGGCTGTCTTGTTCTTCAATAAGCCATTAATTCTATTCCTGTTCCAGTGAGTCTAGACCCTCCATATTTAATGCTGTACCATGGAAGGTATTTTCAAGGAGAACCAGTATATGCCAAGGATTTTTGCTGTGGTGAATATCTGGCTCACATGGCTGATTTTTAAACTCCTGGCGATGTCCTGACATTCAACACAACAGAGCCTAGGGATGAAAATGTGTTTCTAGCTGAGTATGTGATGCTTAGGTTCTTGCTGCCTCAGTTGTTGAGTTAGCTGTGAAGTCTCCAGTTAAGTCAATGCCAAGCCAAGCCTAGACATACTGGCAGAAGCACCAGAGAAGACAGAGTACCCCATATCACAGGCAGAACCAAGTCCAAAAGCCAAGGATGCCATGGATTGGCTAATCCAACTCTCACTGAGAAGGAATCAAGATAGACTTATTTGCACTAGGAGCCACCTATCACCAGTTGCCTGACAACCATGTGTAAGCTACACCAGATGTGCACCCACCATTATTAGGATCACTACATATTGATGCTGTGAAAAATGATCACAAAGCTGAAGTCTTCTTGAGGTTCAGCTGGACTCTAGGTTAGTATATCAGAGATGAGGGAAAGGGACCAACCTACAGCAATGGAGACTACTGATCTCCACCACTAGTAGTATGAAGCCCCACAGCAGAACAACTAGTCAGGTACCACCAGTATGTTTGAGATGAATGAGAGTGCTTCCTCCTTAATGGTGGTCGAGCCACATCAGCCTAGGATCAACTTACCAACAACCGCATCTACCACTTTAACTATAGAACTGACATTGCAGCATATCCTGATACTGGTATTGTCAGGAGTTGGTTGTGAAGTGGACTGAGGCATAGGCCTTGTATAACTGCAAAGAGGATCAGTTATACCAGAGAAACATTCCACCTTTCTGCTCGAAGAGGAGGTCCATTAGTTACGTGTGGAGTTGGCACAGACCAGGAAAGTCTTGGCCTGATTCCAAGATATCCACACTACTAGCACTGCCAGTCAAACCTATTGCTTGGCATTTATTAAAATTTATATTTTGTACATATTCTTGTTTCTTTATTTGATGGAATGTGTTGTAGTTTAATATGTAAGCATTCATCTCAGTTTTAGTTTTTTGGGTGTTTTACATTTTTTATTCATTTTTGTACCTAAGTAATTTTTTGTTTTTGGTTTATTCTAAGAGCATTTCCTTTTTTATGGAAATGTAAGTATATTTTCTTTGTTTTTATATTATTAATCTATGTATTATTTTCAGGGTGTTCCATTTGATTTATTATTTTATATATATATATATATGATCATGATTTTCATGTATGTTTAAAAGGTTATTTTTTGTGTGTGTGCATTTTAAGAGTTATTTTGTATTATTTCTTTAAGGGGATATTCAGTAATTTCTTGTATTTAGTATGTTTTAGGTTCTCCCCCCCCTGTAGTTTTTAACAAGTGTATGTTGATTTTAGTGTTCAGATGGGTTATTGTAAGACTTCTGTTTTGTATCTTGTATTATGTTCTAGTTTAAATTACAGGATCTGTGTTACAAGGTTGATTTTTATGTTTTTACTTTGTGAGCCTCTTTCTGTCCCAACTCCACATTGTTTCTCATTTTTCTTGTCCTACACGTTTTTGTGTCATCTTTGCTAACACCTCAGGTCATGATCCCCTATATTTTTTAACTCCCCCCCCCCCATGTGTCCTTTTTATTTACTTGGGGTGCTTCTCTTTCACCTTCTTTGCCTTTTTCTTTCCAGCTATTTGCTTATCTTCATTTATATTCACTCTTCCACCTCCTCACTGCAGCTCTTCATCACGAGCCCAATGGTTTGATGGGAACACCTATTCTTCTTTGGCTTCTATTTCTTCCTCTACTGTTTTTATATTTTGACCTGATTTCTTTGTTTTTAAGATCTCCTCTGTCAGGTTGCTTTCCTATTGAGTATTCACATCCCTTCTTCTTATACTTGTGATCTTCATCTTGCCTTTTTTCTTACAGACCTTACAGGCCAGGTCTTTTGAAGTGTTATAGACTCCTTAGAATTCCAGGCTAAGGCTTTTCTCAAGCAATTTTCCATTATTTCCTTGGTTTCCTGACATGGGTACTTTAGTTACCTATCCACTATTGGGAATCACTTTAGGCTAATCCCTCTCTTGTTCCTCGCCCAATCCCTTCTTGTTCACCCTTTCCCTCTTCTACAGAGATGGTCATCGTACTCTGTTTTGATAGGATTTGACAATTGCAATCTCTATTCTCCTTCAGGAAATATCTTACCTAAGCTGACTGGTAGATCTTTCATGAAGTGGTCCTTGCACCCTCTGGTCTTCCAGTGGATTTCTTCCCATTTCAGATCCTCACTGGTGAATGCTTTTGTGACTCCCCTCAATTACACAATTCTTCTCTTTTGGTCACTTGGTTACCAATTCTGAATTTAATCACTCTTAACTAGAGTGGTCCAGTCTCTTTCTCTGCTTACCCTCCTGTTAAATGGACCTCTTCAAGGCCTTTTTTTTGCCCTTCATCCCTTCATCAAATCCCTCTTCTGAAACCTTTTTTTTGGTTCATTCCCCCTTTGAACTGTTGCTTCATGTTCCTTACTTTATTTGTCTCTTAACACATAATTTTTCTTCTCTTTGGTTGTGATCGTCATCATTCAGACATTTACATTCTCTATCATGGTGACCAGTTAATATTGTTTCCAGATCACTCCTTTCTTCTGAAGACTTCTATGAGAACAATTGGATATTTTCTTATATCTATTACTCCTCTCTGTTTTCCTGTTGTACAATCATATTGATTCTGATAATTTTGTCCATGTTGCATGGGCTATCCATTGCTTTTTTCCTCAGACTACCTCTTTTCATGGAGCTGCCATCTCATGTTTTTATCATGGCAGACCTTCTACTCTCGGGACTTATCCCCTTCAGTTTTCACTGATTAGGTTTGCCAGCTCATCCACCTCGTATATATAATTCTATGGGTGAGCATAACGACACTGTTTCACATCTCCTCCTACCAGATTTGGCATATCATAGCCTCTCTTGCTTTTGTTGCCAGCTTTTAGTGAAGTTCTTACAGGTTGGGATGTGGACTACATCTAACATTTTTATCTCTCATTAATTATATAATTGGGCAGTTTCATGTGCTTCTGGTTTTGCCTCCTTCCAGTCACCATTCTCTAGTCTACCCAGAGGCTCTAATGTGGTGATTTTTGCCTGTTGAGTTTTCAGTCATCTACGTGGTACTCATACATTTCATGGTACCTTCATATATGTACTATTATTTATGTGCACATTCTAACCCATTACCAAATGATCACAAAACAAAACAAAAAACTAATAAAGGAGGAGGCAATACATGCTAGATTGAACATGGTAAACTAATCACTGCATTCCTTACGTTTGGTGCCATCAGATCCCACTGAGTGGCCATGTTGTCTCACTGACTTACTCAAAATCTGCATTGAATGGGTGAGAACAGAAAGAATTAAACCCATCTGTCTCAGCTCAGTGCTCACTGTTGTTATGGGATTTTCTGCAAGACTGCCTTGACTGTATATCTATACAATTGACATAACCATTTCTACATCATTTACAAAAAAAGAAGGAAAAAAGGAAAAACCAGGCAGCACCATGTGTAGTCCTGTCCTTACATTTGGCTCTCACTTGCTGTCTGTAGTCGTAATAACCCATTGCACTGTCTTTCGATTGGGTTTGAATTCCAGGTGGTTGTGATCCATGCACACTCTGGTGTTCTCCTCAATGCATGTTCCTCCCCCTCATTCTTCTAGTGGAGCATGGGAAGAACCCTAACTTCCCCAGTCGCAAATTGCTGGGGATATTGATATGGAGAGTTTTCTCTATGAATGGTGCCTTCCCCTGCAAAAAGACTGGCTGACCCCAGCCCCACATTTGAGATGTAGGGCTAGGGTGTTAAGTGGAAGTGTAGTACAGGGCATCCCATAACAATATCTCTCAAGCAGTTTCAGGTGGATATGTCCAGCTGGATGTGACTTGGATTTGCCTCGGGAAGCTAGTGAGGTCTCCTCCCTTTACCTGTCATTACAGAGTCTATCTCATGTCACTCTAAAGAGAAATCAGATGTACCTGAAAATATCATAAATCAGAAGAGTTAATTACCTCTTTTGACAGTTAACTAGTTAGGCCTCACTTGGACTACTGTTTACAGTTTTGGTCTTCCTATCTAAGAAAGAATATTGACTTATTGGAAAGAGCTCAGAGAAAGGCTACTAAGATGATCCTGGGGATTGAAGGCTTATTTCATAGGGATAGGTTAAGACTTCTTAACTGATTATGTTTTGAGAAAAGTAGGATAAAAGGTGATGTAGTGAAGTTTAAAAGATTATCTGGAAGACAGGATAAAGGCCTCTGATTTATTTATGCTGTATTCTCACAATAGAATGAGAGGTTACAAGTTTAAGATTTGTAAAAGACAGACTAGATCACATATAAAACAGTTTTTTTTTCCTAACAGGATGAATGACTTATGGAATGAGTTGACATCAGCAGTAGTGGAGCCAGCATTTTATGGGAGTTTAAAACAGTAATCTATGGTTACCTGAGAAATATAGGTTTAAATTTTTACTGTTCTCAGGAATAGGTGTACGAGGACAACCTTGAAGGACCAAATGATCTCTTATTGTCTGTATGTTATGTATATTGACTATAACAAAATTGAAAGCGAGATGCCTTCCAAATTTTTCTCTTCATCATCCATGTGGCTTACCTTGGCACAAAAAGAAATCCAAGAATGTCACTTGAATAATAAACACATTAGACTGTGGGAGATATAGTTTCAATTTTTTTTTACATGATCTCTGACTTAATGAAAACTTTTGAAGCTCAGTTCTTTATGAAACAAACTTTGCTGACTCTTTGTGATCGTCTTTTTTTAGTTGATAGTAGTGAAGTTTTTTCTTAAGATTTTGTAATTTCTGTGTCCCAATTGTTTCTATCTAATATAATAATATTAAAAACCATAAGAAAAAGCAAGGTAAAAGACCATTCAGCTAATTCAGGTTACCCTCTCCCCATAAAGAAGAGCAAAAAAATTAAAACTAATCAAATCACAGCCCTTCATATTCATATCCAAAAAAAAAATTTAAATTGTACTGACTGCTCTTACTTAACAGTCTTGAACATTTGAATCAAGTCTCTAATTCTTTTATATATATATTAAAAAGGATCTCAAAACCTTTACCTCTCTTTATAGAATTAATGAATTAAATCAGATATATTTCAGTTCTGCACTTTTTCCACCATGTTAATTTTATTTCTGTAGTAAGGGGCCAAAAGAGTTCTATAACACTATAATAACCTTATTGCTTTTAAGTTTTGTATATCTATACAAAGATCCAAATACTCTATTTGCTCTTTTCACCACATCTTCATACCCAGCAGTTGGCTTAAAAGATTTGTCAATAATCACACATGTCGCTGTTCTCCTCATTTTAGAAATAATTCTTCTGAACTTCCTTATACAAAGTGCTTAACTTTACACATATCAGTATTCAAACTGATATTCCATATTCTAGTCCATTCACTAAGATTGTCAAAGTTTTTTTAATAGAATAACTATTGTTAACAGTATCAGCTGTTCCTAGAATTTAGAATCATCAGCAAATTCAAAAACATCACTTTCCAAGAAACTGTCCAAATTATGAACGTAAATAATGAACAACAAATGTCCCAAAACAGTTCCATAAGCAACCTCACTAGTTATATTTTCCCAATTGACAAAATTCCCACTTATCGTAACTCTCTTCTTTCTATAAGTAAGCCAATTTTGTAACAATTTTTTCACCAATTCCTTTATCGTCCAACTTACTAATTAATCTTTAATTAAACTATATCAAAGGATTCTTTATAAGAGCCAAGATATACAAGATCATTTGGGATACCTTCGTCCAAAAGAACAGCTGAAGCTCCATAAAAAAAAGTTGAACAAACTAGGAGTAACAAAATCATTTTCTAAGCCAAATGGGAATCATTGATTAAATGCCAGCTTTTCAGATACTTTTCTAAATTACTTCTGACAAGAGATTCTGATTTTTTATAAGTAACAGAAATCACACTAATAGATCTGTAGTTTTCTAGATCATCCTTGAATCCTTTCTTTTTAAAAAAATAGGACCACACTGGCAATCTTCCAATAATCAGGAAATTCTGAGATGACAAGACAAAAGAATAGTAAAGCCTTCACTAATTTTTTACTAAGTTTTTCAAGGTGCACGCACATATGCAGGGGGAGGAGGGTGATGTAAAAAAATACTGCCACTAACTTCATGTTCTTGTGAACATTCGGCATTGCTTTCTGCCGGTTGAATAATTACCTGAGGTGTACACAAACTGAAGAAAGACTGAGTGCTTTAGATTTAATAAATAATCATTATGACACTGCTATCAACATTGAAACTGTATGTAAGTTATTTATGGAAAAGCACCCCAGAAGAATGGAGCATGTTAACATGTTATTTCAGTAGTGTATACATGTACATATATGATAACCAATGATTGAAATAGCTAATATACTATTGTTGTACAGTGTTATTTAAATTGATAATATAACTTAACAATTAATAACTACTCTGCATGTAGATAGTACAATATTTTACTATAATAAAACATACATATTTATGCTAATTTAAGTCTAGCTAACCATACAGTGTTACAATAGAATGATGATTTGTTGACTTTTCATTGGATGTTTGAACAGCCATGCAATTGTTTAAGCTATATTTCATGCAAAATTGCTTCCAGATTTAATCTCACAGCACCTATGTTTTACAAATTTTCTGTGGGAGGCATGCCTCCAGACCCCCATAACATTGGCATGATTTGCCCACAACATGTGTTGGATTTTGATCTTGCAAATCAGAACTCCCCTTTCAAACATTCTGCGTATGGGCCTGAGATGGATATATCTTTACAAGGTTAAAAGTTTTAAAACTCAAGAAGTTTGTAAAGCTTTTCTAAAAATAGTTATTTTTCACTATCTTTGAAATTTAAGGAAATCAAATCCTTTGCCATGTTTCAAGAAATTGATTTGTTTGAGAACTTCTTTACCGCCAATTGTAAAAATATTAATGACAATATGTTAAACACTTTAACCACATCCCCATTCTTCATGAGGTCCCCTATAAATCTCTTTAGAAACAAAAATTTACCAGTAACCCTTTTTTCACATTTGAAGTTAGTATAAAACCTTGAAATTAAATGTCATTTTATGAGCCAAGAAATTTTCATAACTTTTAGTTTTAGATGTAATTTTCTTAACTTGTTTTTTTATATTTCTCTATATCTCATTATCTACACTTTTTATTGTATATTTAATTTTCTTGCAAACTAAACATTTATAATTTATATACTCTAGTCGTCTATTTAAGAAAAGACCAAACTCACTCTATTTTGGCAACTTTTCATCATGTACTGTATACTGTTTAACCATCAGCTAGTATTCTGTTTTAGAAAACAACTATAACAGAAGAAGAATCATCTGTTTCCTTTGGAAATGAAATAGTTTCTATGTTCAGTGAGAGTGATGATGAAACTCGATGGTACACTGAAAGTGTGGTAAAAATGGAACTGTTGGATTCTGAAACTTTGAGTAGTGGGTATCAGTTACTTAGACCTAAGGTTTTCATTTTGTCTGATTATTGAGTAGCCACAGCTAGAAACAGCATAAGTATTAACTATCAGTTATTTTAACTAAAATGTTTGTTTTAATAGTGAGTATTAATAAGTAGAACCTCAAGTTTTATATTTAAATAATTGATCAGTTGCTGTAACGCAAAGTTTTTATATTGTTTAATTAATGAACAACAGTTATTAGAACCAGAAGTTTCATGTTTAAACAGGAGTGTCAGTTATTATAAACAGAAGATTTTGTTTAAACATTAAACAGATATTAATGGTAATGGAGGTTTTTGTATTTAAATCAACATGAAAATCTGTGTAATTGAGAACAATTGCACTAGTGATAAAAAAATTGTACCTGTTTTAAAGAAAACGATATTCTTCATTACGTTAAAAGCTGTAACTTGTAAAAAAATTTATAACCAGTAAGTAAACTCAAATGAAAGCATTCATTGAATATCTGTAATTAGAACCAGAGTTTCTGTATTTGTATAGTGAGAAGTAATTATTAGAACCAGAAAATACATGTTTAAACAATTAGAGAACTGGAAGTTTTATGTTTGGATAGTGATAATAGAACTAGATGTGTTATGTTTGAACAATGAGTATCATTGATTAGAACTGGAAGTTTTATGTTTGGATAGTGACAATAGAACTAGATGTGTTATGTTTGAACAATGAGTATCATTGATTAGAACTGGAAGTTTTATGTTTGGATAGTGACAATAGAACTAGATGTGTTATGTTTGAACAATGAGTATCATTTATTAGAACTGGAAATTTTATGTTTGGATAGTGACAATAGAACTAGATGTGTTATGTTTGAACAATGAGTATCATTTATTAGAACTGAAAGTTTTATGTTTGAATGGTGAGAATAGAATTAGGCATTTAATGTTTGAACAATGAATGTTCTTCATTAGAATTGAAAGTTTTATGTTTGAATAGAATTAAATGTTTTATGTTTGAACAATGAATATCCTTCATTAGAACTGGAAGTTTTATATTTAAACATCAAATGTTAGTTACAAGTATATCAAAAATTTTATACTTGAATAGTGAGAATAGAACTAGCTGTTTTTTGTTTGACAAATGAATGTTGGTTATTAGAACTGGAAGTTTTATGTTTGAATAGTGAGATTAGAACTAGCTGTGCTTTGTTTGACCAATGAGTGTTGGTTATTAGAACTGGAAGTTTTATGTTTGAATAGTGAGAATAGAACTAGCTGTTTTTTGTTTGACAAATGAGTGTTGGTTATTAGAACTGGAAGTTTTATGTTTGAATAGTGAGAATAGAACTAGCTGTGTTTTGTTTGACCAATGAATGTTGGTTATTAGAACTGGAAGTTTTATGTTTGAATAGTGAGAATAGAACTAGCTGTGTTTTGTTTGACCAATGAGTGTTGGTTATTAGAACTGGAAGTTTTATGTTTGAATAGTGAGAATAGTATTAAGCGATTTACGTTAGAACAGTGAGTATGAGTTATTGGAACTGGAAGATTTATGTTTAGATACTGATTATCAACTATTAGCACTAGAAGTTCTCCTGATGTTTGAAAAATAGAAATTACTAAAAATGAAATATTTGTGTTTTGAGTAGTGAATTTCATTTATAGACCCTAAAATTTGATGAGAGGATAATGTGTACAAAATATTATAACTGAAAGTTAATTTTTTTTCATAGTAAAAAGCTGGAAGTTTTTATTTTCATCTTTTTTTATTTTTTCCTGATTATAAAAACATGATAGAAAAATGACATATTTTATGTAGAGAATTCTGTAGTTGTGTTAAAAAATGTATAAGTTACCAGTTTGCCAACAGGGAGGTAATGACACAGAGTTTGGAAGTACAACAATTATTATTCTTGGCTTTAAAAAGATTATGAAACTTTAAGTATCAGTACCATATGTTTTTTAGATTAAGTTTATTTACCAAGTCCATTTGTATGCTAATATATTCTATCACTCTAATGCATTAAATGTTAAACTTAAAATTTATTATTAGATTGATACATAAAAGTATGATTTGCATCTCCTCACCTAATCCCTTTTTACTGTTATTCAGGACAACATATTTTTTCTAAAAGTTTCTGGTCTTACAAGACACAAGATTATATGTAAGTCAGAAGTATTAAAACCTGAAGTATTTATTGTTAAAACTTAAATTCATCAAAGCGTTGAACATGTTTGTAACATTTTCTGTTATTTTCATTATATGTAACCTAAAAAGTAACTCATTAATGAAATATCTAGAATATGTAATTGTTATCACTTTCCATGTAACATTTCTCCAACCCTGCCACAGGAATTGATGTACAATTAAGGTATCATTTAGAAAAATAAATCTTGTACAGTTCATGAAGTTCTAATCACGATGGGTAATAATAGCAGTATAAGAAGTTTAAACTTCTTATCCATTTTCAGTTGTTTTAACCAGGTAGTTGAAAACAAGTATAGCAATCCTACTAAAAATTGTTCTGCCCTAAAATTTTGCTAAAGAACAAAATAAAAACTTGTTATGGTGTACCCATTTTAATTCTCTTAATAGCTCTGGTCATTAATAATTATAATTGTTTCTGTGCATTTAACACCCAATCTGTAAGTTAGGGAAACATTTCTGGTGGGTTGATTCCCAAACAAAAACCTTCTAGTATTCTCCTTTTTTTTAATTTGGAACAGAGATTTGAATTCTTTGCAATATCTGAAACCTGAATTGCACACCAACATAGTCAAATTCACACTACTAGTTTCCAGGCTAGGAGGGAGTAAAACTCATACAAAACACAGTAGTGGCCCCACATGTTGCACCATATAAGATCTGTTTTTTCTGCTCTATAAAGCCATTTTATCCACAGTTTTCATGAGTTCTGTCAGTACAGATGGTTGAGGAACGCACAACAAAGCTTGCTACTGTAAACTTTGGCTAAGCATGGTATCTGTTTGAATATGAACACTTCTGATATTTTGTACAAGAGGAACACATTTGAGGCAACCTCCTAAACTTTGTATCTTCATGGTCAAACATTATTAATAGATGAGTTATTTTGGTAGTAAGGTGTCATTTTTGGAGGTTAACAGACAAAGCTCTTTATCAGAGTACACTTTTTAAAATTCTAACATGGAAATTTGGTCTCATTGACTCGTAGTCTGGGTGTTAAAGTTATTATAAATGTATATTGTTAATTTTTGTACTGTTCAGTAGTATAATGAGTTGCAAAATAGGCTTGTAATTTGTATTTTTTTCCTTTCATTTTTAAGAAACCAGCAGCCACAACGTTAGTGAGTGTGGAACATTTGTATCAGTACAGAACATAACAAGTACTAAAACTAAAAATCATCATGGTGAAAATGGTGATAAGGATTTTCTTACACATAATTCAGAAAACAAAGAATGGACATACCTGTGTGACAGGTGTGGAAAGAAATATCCGTATGGTCATGCCTTACAGCAACATCTGCTGACCCATACAGATGATAGACTTTTCAGTTGTGATTTGTGTGGGAAACATTTTATAGATATTTCAGTCTTGAAACAACATCAGGGGATACACAGTGAATATCCATCTTTTACTTGTGATATTTGTGAGAAGCAGTTTACACGAAGTAGAAGCCTGAGAAAACATTTCATGATACATGCTGGTGAGAAACCATTCAAATGTGACATGTGTGGGAAAAGGTTCTCAGAAAGTGGAAACTTAAGAAGGCATCAGATGATCCATGCAAGTGAGAAACCCTTCAAGTGTAATATATGTGGTAAAAGGTTTACCCAGAGTGGGACCTTAAAGCAACATCATTTGATCCATACAAGCGAAAAACCATTTACTTGTGATGTTTGTGGAAAAAAGTTCAAAAGTAAGGGAGAAATAAGACGACATAATATGATTCACACAGGAGAGAAACGTTTCAGTTGTGACATCTGTGGGAAAAGATTTAGTCAGAACTGCAGGGTGAAATATCATCGACTGAAACATGCTCCTTTTCTTTTAATGAAGAAGTTGATGCAGCAGGGTAAGGATGCAACAGTTGATTTAAACCATTGACAAACATTGCATGTATTATGTTTGTTATTAAGAATTAGAAGAAAATATATTTCTTTATTCAAATCATTCAGAAGATTTTCATGTTCATTGTATGTTTCTAAAAGGTAATATAGTGTATCATTTATGTAAGGTTAGTTTTTTTACTTATTTTTTGCCTTTTTTTGGTTAAGTGCCAAAAATTGGCAAAGCATTAGAAATCAATAGGCCTAAAAATTGTGTTAAAAGTCATGTAGATGTTTTTGTTTTTCCACATTCCTCTTAATTTGTCAATCGCAGATCCAAAATCAGAGGTCTATTTTCTGTCTTCTAGAAGTCACTGCTCAAGAGGCTTTTCTTTAATACCAGAACTTGTCAGTTGGGCTGGAGAATGACAGAAAAAAGATCCTACAAAACCTTATTTATATATGCAGGATGATACTTTAAACTGCTGTTTTTACACACCTTTGATTTGGTGGCTGGACAGTTCACTACTGAACATTTTGCTACTGGTCAGCTCACTACCAGTCTTTTTTGTTACTAGGGTATTTTGCTACTAGGTCATTTTGCTACCTGATAATTTTATGTCATAATCTCCCTTACATATCTTATTTAAGATAATAAAATAAAATTTCATCAGTATTAGTTCATTAAACAAACACTCCAGTCAGTAAAATATTAGTAAATATTTCTTCAATATTAATTTATTAGAGAAAAACTCCTTCAAAATAAAAAAGGCTTTTATGTTGTAAAGCATTTTATTTAAAATGTTGAAAGATCTGAACTTTTTAAAAATGATTCAGGCTTTCCTCGAATAGATGTAGAGCCATAATGAGCTATTTTTATGTAGCTGGAACAGGTAGCAAAATGACCTGGTAACGAAATACCCTAGTAATGAAAAGACCGGTAGCAAAATGTCAAGGAATGAAATGTTCAGTAGCAAACTGTCCTAGAACCCTTTGGTTTTTAATCCACAATGGACAAGAGGAATGTGGAAAAAATGACATCTGCAGTTAGCATGATTTTTATCACAAGTTTTAGAGTTTTAATATTATTATTTGCCTGTTAGGATGAACATTCAACACATCAGTTCATTTGCATCAGTGGCAAAATGTCAATTTTGTTTTTCCTGGTCTGTAAGAATTAATGTAATATTATTAAATAAATATTTTTTTTGATTAAATTCATTCTACACCTCCAAATATCTTGGATCTAGTTTACTTAATTTTTAGGTCAGAACATGATTCTGCAACTGCAGTAATGTGTCACAAGTTTTAATTGAACATAGCTCTGATTAGAAGTTAATAAAAAGTCATATATATATATATATAAATTGCTTTCTGCTATTTCAATGTTTTTTACAAAATCCTGAACTGTAGAACATGGTAAGAAAATTCTAGTTCTTATTTTCCATGAATGTCACTACAAGATCTTTACAGTATACTTCAGAGAATCCCTACAAGAAAATTCCAAGCTCCTTTTCTTCTTTAACCTCATCAACAGCCAGGGATTCAAATTTTTTTGAGAAAGTTTCCTGCACCTGCTAAGACTTTCTTTCATTGTGTACTTTAATAAACCCATTTTCATTCTCTTTCGTCTAAGAGCAATGTTTAATTTTGAGATTTTCTATATCATTCTTATATACATTCCTTGCCTAATCTGCTTCTTTCTCATACAATAGTACACATGAGTAAAATTTAAACATAACAGATTACTTTCAATCAAAGAAAGACAATTTATTGGACCCGTCCTATAGTACTGTATTCCTTTCAACAACACCGGTATTTTTTGAGGGTTTGATTTTTGTGCAAAAAAAATGATTTAGTTTTAATGTTACTTATATTTTAGCAAAAAAGGTTCAGTCAGTAGTAATAAACATTCTCATTGAACATACCTTTATAGAATGGGGGTTAAAAAATGAAACTAAAATGTCATATATATATATATATACATATTATTGTGTGTGTGTTTATATATATATCTTTATGTAAGTATGCAGCTGCTTCTGTACATTATTTAATTCTTCTAATAATCTTTTTACCACATCAAATAATGATCTCACAGTGTAAGTTTAATTAAATTTAGTATACAACAGCAGTTTCACAGTGGTGATAAGACTCTGTGATGCAATTTATCAGCTTATCAACTAGCTGTATAGATTGTATTCAAAACACTCAAACAGTGTTACTGACTATGTGTGAGTTCTCAGGCTTTCAGACTTGCCCTTCCCCCCTGAAATACTGATGGCTGAAACCCCTACATTTTCTATATACTTGTAATATTTGCCAGCTTGGTTTAATAATAATTGACATAGACTTGTCCTTTTTAGGTATATGGGCTCATGCAATAAGTGGAGATTAACTCTCACTGTTTATAAAATGAAAACTAGTCAAATGTGCTTGTAATCTATAATAATAAAAGGGTATGTATGTGTGTGTATGACTGCCATATCTCCAAGAGGAAAGAACCTAGAAACCAGAATTTTGCACCTATACTAAGTGGACCCTGAGGGTGTGCACCTGGGTATTATTACTTATACATGTATATCATTGTATGCACGTATGTTTGTCCCATAATAGTAGTATATCAGTTAGATTAACAACTTCTAATATATAGAAAAGCCAGTGCATTTTGGTAACAATGTATTCCAACGATAGCTTCTTTGTCATGTTGTTTAGCAACAAAAGTATAACTTAATGTTCTTGTTAGTCTATGTACTAAAAGTATAAAATGAAATATATAAACAACAAAATTGGAATGATACTTGTTGATTTCTTTAATTAGAGTTTACATTAATTAAAGAGGTTTATTTTTTATTAAAAACGTTGGTGATATAACAAAAAATACCTTATTTCAGAAATGATTTAAGTTTAAAATTGGATCAATAATTGTACTTTCATGATAAATTTTATGCAGTTGATAAAATATATCAACCTAATAACCAGTGCGAAGCTGGGTACTTTCACTAGTGACTACATAATTTTGATAACATAGTAAAAATACTCTTGTCAAATGCTCAGTGTGTGCAATTTTTATCTTCTTTATTTTAGACTCAGATTAATTTTTAATATTTGCTTCGATATAATATGTGCATAGACACAAATATCCAGTTTAAACAAATAAGAGAACTAGCAGTTTTATATTTGTATAGTTAGTGTAAATTATTAGAAGTGATAACTCTGCACCTTTGCACTCAATATTTTAGTTTTACTAATTCAAGATAATGTTTTAATTAAGATGTTTTAATTTTGGAAAACTGATATATACTTCTCTCAGTGTTTGACTTAATTTAAAGGTTTTAGTTTGTAAATCACAATGGTATTTGAGGTGAGACTGTTATCAACCATTCCCACCAGTGAAACTCATCACCAATATTCTCTTACTATTTTGTAATAATGTGTGACACAATAACTGTGATAATATTTTAAATCATACAATTCTTTACTGACCCAGTAACAGTTTCAAAGAAAGGAACCCTAAACCCTAAGAAATACCACTGTCGTACTATGTCTTTTTGTACTGTAAAAGAAAAAAAAATGTTCGTTTGTATTTATTGATAATGATTTATAAAAACAAAGCCACTGTTATCTAGTGGAAAACATGATAATTTTTTTTTTCTTCAGATAATTTAACATATATATTAACATTTGAAAGAAAAAATTATCCTTCTAAACAGTGTTTGTGTCAAATATTTTTACTTTTCTGATGAGATTTAAATGTATTTTCACAGTGCTGAAAATTGCCAAACAAGTAGTTTTTTAACATGCTAGTAATGATATAGCCTTGCATAAATTTGTAAGAAACTGATATTTAATAACCAGTAATTGTGCTATATACATATTCAAACCTCAGTTAAACTTAAAGCTATCATTGTACCTCTTTTAGTCTTACTTTTTATTTTAAGGTACACACACACACCTCACTTGCTATATTGTCCATTGTGTACTGTATTTCAATTGTCATTCTGATTAAATACTGTTTTATGTACAGATTTGCCAAACTCTTTCTCCATGATATAACTGTTGCAACTTGAAAGGAAATACATCTCAAAACCTGAGATCGTAGAATCTCCTGTTGTTAGCGGGACTACTTCCTTTCCTCTGTTGGAGCCCCCCAGTGGCACAGCGGCATGTCTGCGTACTTACAACATTAGAATCCGGGTTTCGATACCCGTTGTGGGCAGAGTACAGATAGCCCATTGTGTAGCTTTGTGCTTAATTACAAACAAACAAACCTCTGCTGGTAATCCGTGAGATACATTTAAAAAAAAAAAAATTACGTCATAAAGAACTCTCACACATTTTTGAATAAACTGTAAAAGAGCGATTTCATTCTATACACAGTGTCAATTAAAAATAAATGTTAAAATATATTAAAACTTATAAAATATAAAGCCAGAAAAAATGTTTTAAAACTAGATGTACTTCCGCAGTGTTCCCGAAATTCTTCTGTTTCAAGAGTAAATAAAACCAAAACTAAGAGTAATAAATATTTTTATTTCTTGCTTTAGAAGTTCATATGTCATGCTGTGTTGTAGCCTACAGAGTGCGTAATTCTTCTAGTGATTCATGATATGGATACATTTTACACGACAGTACAAATTGCAACGTTAAGCTTCCTTTATGTGACATAACTTTAGTGTGTACTGACTGACAGATAACACACTACTCGATAGTAGTGTGAGTGGTTAAAACAGGCTGCCTTCGGCCACTTTCTGGGAAATTACACAATTCACTAAAACACGTTTGTGGGATCATCTCAATTTTTAGACTTATTTTTTTTTTTTATATTATCAGAAACAATAAATGTGTTATTATCCCAATATCCGTGTACTTCAATGTGAATTTGATATGTATGATTTGCCACTTTACACGACTATTAAACGTTACTTAAAGAATCATCTGACAAAGACAGGTACCATATCTGTCCCTCTCTTCTACCTAAGGTTAGGTTTACCTAACCTGTCATTGGGCAGCCGCAGGTTTGAAACTTGAAAACCTAATCGGCTGCAAAAATAAAACGAAAAAGCAACAGTTTTTTTTAGTAGATTCGAAACAAGTTAAAAATATTTTTATTTTATTATTCTTTTTTCACCAAATAAGCTTTTAACAAATTTTGTTTGCCTATGATTTTAAATCGTGATGTAATAAACACATTACTTAGCAAAGGGTAAAAAAATGTTTTATTGTAACTTAGACTGTTTCAGAGGTTTTACACGAAAAAAATTAATAGCCCGGTTTTCTCTCTGGAAATCTTGTAATCCAAACTAAAGCAAAATACAGCTGTAACCAAGAGAAAGGAGAAATGTATATGCGGCACAGCGGCATGTCTAGGGACTTGCAACATTAGAAACCGGGTTTCGATACCCGTGGTGGGCAGAAGACAGATAGCCAATTGTGTAGTTTTTGCTTAATTACAAACAGACAATCAATGTAAACACATCTATTCACTTATTTACCCTCACAACGGAAGCCTGAAGACTTATATCGCTAAAGTTCGAGATTCGATACACGCGATGGATATAGCAAATATGTAGTTTTGCGTCAGTTTAAAAACAAACGAACACATGTGGGGGCAATGTTACGAAGTTTATCTAAGAACAATAAACCAAACCTTAGTTTCACAGTAGAACCGCTTGACTAACTACAGCAGCGCATAAAAATGACAGATGTATAAATCCCAGTTTTGTTAATTTTTAAAAGTAATTTTAATTGGATTTTTTCATGAAAAAATATTTTCCATTCTGGTTTTGTAAATGCAAATACACCCGTTCCATCGCTCATGTAAAATTAATTTACCTAAAAGGCAGCAAACTAAATGGAACAACGCATTCTAATATTTATAGAATAATAACTTTTTATTTAATTACCTATACTTATTAGAGGATTTATTTATTGTTTAGTTTGTTTGTAATTAAGCACAAAGCTACACAATGGGCTGTCTGTGCTCTGCCCAATACGGGTATCGAAACCCGGATTATAGCGTTGTAAGTCCGCAGACACACACCACTAGGCCACTGGGGGCTTATTGTTTAGTATAAGTACCTACTTGCGTTGATCGTAAGTTATTAATAATTTTTATTGGCGTAAATAAATCGAACGCTAGAGTTCTCTTCTGAGAATACAAGGACATTTTCAAACACTTACCCAAAACAAATTTTTATGTAAGATTAATAAATTTCAAATTTAAATAGTGTTTCAGAAGAAATCATAACACCCAGAGGCGGCGCTAGGTGCTTAAAAGATTTGGGGCTCGGGCCCGAACTCGCGGGAATTTTTAGCATTTGAATATGATATTGATCATGGTTTTCTGTTCTGATTTTTGAAGAGCACCAAATGAATTCGGGGCACTGTACAAATAATTTGGTTTGTTTTATGTTAATGTCATTTCTAACGCCTACAACAATTTTGAGCCTGATGGCTAGGACGCTCGACTTGCAGTCTGCAAGTCGCGAGTTCGAATCCCCGTCACCGAACATGCTCGCCTTTTCAGCTGTGGGGTCGTTATGATGTGACGGTCAACCCACTGTTCTTTGGTAAAAGACTAGCCCAAGAGTTGGCTGTGGGTGGTGTTGAGTAGCTGCCTTCCCTCCAGTCTATCGCTACTAAATTAAGGACGGCTAGCACAGATAGCCCTCGTGTAGTTTTGCACCAAATTCAAAATAAACCAAACCGAACGACAACAATTCAGGGCAGTGTACAAGTATTCAAATTTGTAGAAACTTTAAAGGGGGAAATTAATTAATTTATTATCGTTAAGGGGACTGGGGACATAAGACGTTACAACAGTCGGTGTCAGAAGTGGGATATTTTGGTGGAAATGAAATAGGGCTTTGAATGTATTTAAAATAGAGCTTTAAATGTTGAAGATGATGACTACGAGTTCAAGTAGTGAGATTCTAGTGTTGCTTGGAATGATGAAATTGCTAAGAAAAGCTCAGGAGAAAGTGACAAAGAAATTTAAAGAAGAACAAAGGACCTGGCATGGCCTGGTGGTTAGGGCGCTCAACTCGCAATCAGAGGGTTGTAGGTTCAAATCCTCGTCACCGAACAAAATCGTCCTATATGGTTGCTCACTGGGCCAGGCACCTCAGAGGAAAGATTCTTGGCTTATAACAATACCACCTGACCCCAAACCAGTTGGAGTTAAGGTCGTAAAGAAAAAAAAGACATAAAATTAGAAGAAAGTGATAAAAAAGGAAGAATTTAATAGAGGTAAAAGAAAAATGTAATATTTAAAGAAAAATTGAAATCAAAAATAAATTTGACTGGCGATAGGATTGATGAATATATATAGGGGACGTACAGAGAGATTACAACATCAAGCTTGAAAAAATGCAGAAGAAAATCAACGAAATTCAGAGAGGCAGTCTTGACAAAATTGAAGAAGAACACTGTAATTTAAAAATTGATGAAGTAAAGAAAGATATCAATGAGGTCAAAAAGAGCATCAGTGACAGAATAAAATATCTGGAAAACGAAATATTAAATGAAAAGATTAAACTAGCCACACTGTTTCAAGAGTTCCAACCTAAAACACCATCTGCTATGAGATATGGAATAGGAAAACTTATTTGGTCTACACCAATTGCCACTTCTGCTGTACCACCTGTACACGAAGGACCTTCCTGGATTACTCCAGTCACAACACTACCAAATCCAGTTTCACAGTTTAGCTGACCAATAGAAAAAACAACGAACTATGCCGGGAAGATACCATGGGAGTCCTTTGAGACTCATTGTTTCAGCCTATGACTCGCCAACGGAAAAACTCGTGGCTTGTAGACAGTAGCATATTTAACGTCGGGGCAACGAACCGACAGGCCTCTCATATTGCGGGCCCCCAAAGTAATGCAAAAAAACATCAACAACCTATACCTATAGCTGATCAGTACGTACTGACCTCCTAAGAAAATTATACCGAGTAGTTTGAAGTATTAATATGCCTCTGCTTATAGATAAGCCTACTTTACAACTGTTAGAATTTGATTCCTACACACATAATACAAGTAACATCATCTATCCCGATAATATAGTATTCAGTCTGATGTTGGGTCGTTATACCCTCCATTTGTATTGATGAAGGGGGCGATTTAGTCATGGAATTTGTAGAGAATCATAAATACATTGTAGATTTAGCGGGATACACGATTCAAAAAATCAAAGACATGTTAAATTTGGTGCTGAGAAACAGTTATTTTCGGTTTAATGAGAGATACTATCAACAGTTATCGGGTGTTGCTATGGGTAATCGTGGAGCTGTAACATTTTCAGATATTTACAGGTATATGTAAGAAAGGCAAGGATTACAACATTGGTATAAGAAATCGCATAAGAAGCCTGACGTCTGGGTCAGATATATATATATAGACATATTTGGAATAACTCTTAAGTAATTTACTACTTTTCTATGATTTCCTCGATAACTTCCACCATACTATAAAATTCTATATTAGGCACTCCAATAAATCAAACACGTTGTCGTTCCTTGATGTTCAAGTTATCCTAAAAGATGGCCAACTTGTCACAGAACTGTATCATAAGTCTTGTGACAAACCGGTGTTTTAACGTTACCACTCAGGCCCGGCATGGCCAAGTGGTTAAGGCGCTTGACTCGCAATCTGCGGGTCGTTGGTTCGAATCCCCGTCACACCAAACATGCTCGCTCTTTCAACCGTGGGGCGTTATAATCTGACAGTCAATCCCACTATTCGTTGGTAAAAGAGTAGCCCAAGAGTTGGTGGTGAGTGATGATGACTAGCTGCCTTCCCTCTAGTCTTACACTTCTAAATTAGAGACGGCTAGCGCAGATAGCCCTTGTGTAGCTTTGTGCAAAATTAAAAACAAACAAACAAGTAACTTCCTTCACAAAATATAAACAGTATTTTGGCAATAAAGGATTCTAAGAATGCATAAATAGTGAATATTGGATTGACTTTATAAAGAAGGAAATGTATTGTAAAATGACTGAACAATAATGTATTAGGAAAATTAAAATATACTAGTGCAGATAGCC
>NW_013668787.1:113817-116284 GCF_000517525.1 Limulus polyphemus
AAAGGTCACGTGAGGTACACGTTCGCCGAGTGATTTACAACTTATGTGGTGGAATAATTAATATTAGTTAAACAAGACTCAAAGGGCAATAAAACAATACAATACGTCTATCAGGAGCCACGGTGTGTCTTTACACTGTAATTTGTTGAATATTAAAAGTACGTTGAATCAGGAAACTCTCAAAGAGGGTGGTTTTGGATGTATCTTTTCGATACAGGTTTTTGTTTGTTCATAAATAAATTTTAAAGTGAAATACAGCATCCTCAAGTCTCCATACTAGCTAGTACCAAGGTCTATCCCCTGAGAGTAAATTCAGTATGTGTTAATAAAGCCATATTCTCAGCATAATTAAATAAGCAATTGCCAACCTTTTATGATTCGGCTATCACCTTTTTTATGTCTAGTTTGTAGTTGAGATATGAACGATTTCACCTGCGATTCGGTAGGGAAGGTCAAAGCATCACGATAATCAGCAGTAGGATGAGCAGACAGGAACACTTTGAAAGCAGCTACAGGCATAATATTGTACTCGATTTAGTGCGCAATATCTACCAAGGTGGTTCTAAACGGTTTTCGAATACCTCTGTGTGTCATTTAGAGACTCCCATCTTCTTGTGCTTGGCGGTTAAGCTCGTGATGCTCTGATGGATTTAAGTCACCTTACCCCTTCAAATCCCTTTTTGCAGCCCCAAAGCTAAAAGAGTGCAGGAAATGCCTTCTTTTTAAACAACAAATATGTCCAAAAAATTTCAGTTCAAATTAAGAAAAACTGGATTGGGTAGTTTTTGTTTATTTTAAACAAAAATGGCCCCCAGTGACTCGTGAGGGGCCTGTTAAGTAGAAACAGATGTATATTGTTACGAGCTTCAACGCATTTAGGGTAAACAAATGTAGTTTCAAAGTGAAGTCATTCTAAAAAGAAAAATAAAAGAGTGATTTAGATTTGTATCATATTTTTATGATAGTTACGAGGTCGATCAAATTGACCAACTCTATTTAGAGTTAGGGTAAAGAAAATAACAGATAAAATATAAAGTTTTAATGAAAAAAAGCTTGAAATTTATTTAGGATGTTTTATAGGTTATGCAAATGAAATTTGATAATTTTCAGATGAAGAAAAGTATTTAATATTAGCATGAAAATCACTTCGGAGTAGTAAACACTTTGACTCCATATATTCACGGAGAAATTTGTCTGTAAAAATACTTTATGAAAATGTTTAATTTTGTGTCTACAAAAGACAATGTTTACTGAATGCTTGCGAAATTTCGAAAATATATAGTATGGAAACTCTAAAGGTCTCTCTAGTTGTTTGTGATTCCCTATGTCCACTGGTAGAGCTTTCTTAGACTCTAGAAGCTGGCACCATGCAACCACTCTTGCTCAAGAACAGGTGTCAGTGCGTTAAAATGGTGAAATATTTTTGTCTTACGTCACGTGGTTGCTAAGGCACGCGAATATGGTATTAAAATACTTAATAAATTAGGTTTTACAATTATATGGTTTATTTGAAATGTACACATTTCAAAAAGGTTATTATTTACATGCCGTAATATACAACAAAGGCCATTTTTTTTAGTTAGGACAGGAGATGTGCAATGCATTATAAAAGTCAAAACTGTTGATACAATAATGCAGTTGGAAATATAGTAAATTAATATGTATTTTTGAAACGTGTTTTTTAAGTGTTAGTGATTTTTATATGATACTCAATGTGTATTTTTTTTCTTTGCTACTTAATTTAAGAGAAACAAAGTTGCATGTTTGTTCTTGGCAATCTATAATATTCAGTTTAGTACTAATATAAATAGTCTCAAATAATTAGGGATGCATATATCTTTATTTACTTAAAATGGACACTTAAAAAATCGAAATTAAGATTTAAATATGAGATCTTTATCCTGATGGTGATGACTCAGACTCCAAACCTCTGGCACTATAAAATTTAGCACTACACCAGTGAGTGAAATGGCTATAGTAATCTAGAAAGACCCTACAATAACAAATGACACAGCAGTAGTGTTAATAGGTACAAAGTCATTTAACAAAAGTTAGAATTTCACTGGATAGTCAATATGGTTTCACTAAGGGAAAATCTTGCATTACAAATATTTTGACATTCTTTGAAGAGGTTACTTCTTATGTTGATGAGGGCAAGAGTGTAGATTTGGTGTATCTGGATTTTCAGAAAGCATTTAACAAGGTGACACATAAAAGGCTTGTAAAAAATTCTCTCTATAGGTGTGGAGGATAAGTTAGCAAATTGGATAGAAGAGTGGCTGGATGGAAGAAAGCCAAGGGTTGTAACAAATGGAGTTTAGTCAAACTCGATTAATGACACAAGTGGGGTACCTTAGGGCTCAGTCTTATGACCTTTGCTCTTTTTGATTTACATCAATGACATAGATGAAAGAATGGTCAATAAACTACTTAAATTTGCAGATTATATTAAGGACGTTGGGTCTTG
>NW_013668787.1:116650-123408 GCF_000517525.1 Limulus polyphemus
AATAAACTACTTAAATTTGCAGATTATATTAAGGACTTGGGTCTTGCTAGATGTGAAGAGATTGATGCTGATTTACAAAAGGATTTAGATCATTTAGTGAGTTGGGCAAATAAATGGAAAAGAGGTTTTAATTATAATAAATGCAAAATAATGAATGTGGGTTATCATAATTTGAATTATAAGTATAATTTGGATGGGAATAACATTAACAGTGTCATGAAAGAAAGGGATATTGGTGTAATAGTTGATCAGTCTCTAAAGTCATCCAAACAGTGTGATAGGGGCAGGGCAAATAGGATTTTAGGTTGTATCTAGAGAAATATTGAATATAAGTCTAAAGAGGTTATAATTTCATTGTACAGGTCATTGATCAGGCCACATTTGGAATATTGTGTTCGGTCTTGGGCTCCTTAATTTAGAAAATGCATTGAATTGTTGGAAAGGTTTAGAGATGGGTTACTAGAATGGTGTTTGGGATGGAGGGGTTGTCATATAAGAAGAGGTTGAACTCTCTCAAATTGTCTTCTGTTGAAAAAAGAAGAGTTAGAGGGGATCTGATTGAAGTGTTTAAGATTGTAAAGGGAATGGATAGTGTTCATACTTAACAGTGATAATAGGAGGACTAGAGGACACAAATATAAATTTCGGCAGGGTAGGAGTCATCTTCAGCTAAGACAGTTTTATTTTTCTAACAGAGTGGTTGGCCTTTGGAATGGGTTGCCTATGGATGTTGTGGAGGCAGTAAATTTAAGTGAGTTTAAAAGAAAGCTTGATAACTATATGAATGATAAGGACTGGCTTTAAAATTATTTTTAATTTACTTATTAACAGTTTTAGTTTAGTTTAGAGCATGGAATAGCTGAAATGGACCGATAGGTCCCATGTTGTCCCAGAACATTATGTTAAACCAAGTAGGTTCTCCGATTCCATATTTTGTAGTAATTTCACAAACAATTAATACATTAAACTTTTCAGCACAAACTCTAAAACGAATGTAGGCTTACACTGTTTATAAATTTACTTGTAGAATTCCATGGCTAACCGAACGAGTAGCAAAATAAACACGATAATTATCATTTCTAATACTAAACAACTATTATGAGACTAAAGTAACTGCTATACTGGTTCTTGGATTTATAATATACCCTTATTTCTAGAAACTCCACAAAATTTCTCGATTATAACATCATCATGAGCTTTTGGACTTTCCAAATTTTGCATTATTATCATCATGATTCGCACCTCCCTCTAGCAAATAACTAAATTATAACACTGAGAATATAGTTTGCAACAATATCCCCAATACGACTAGAAAGACCCAAGAGTTTAATCTTTACGCAAATAGTAATTATACCCTTATCAGTATCATTTATATAAGTAAGAAAAAACAAAGATCCACTTACTCACCCTTGAGGTACGACACATCACTAGTAACAATGTTTCAGTATGACTAGACTCCATTAATTAATTACATCCTTTCTTCTTCTCTTACCTAACCTATCCTACAGTCTAGTTTAAGTATTTACCCAAAAGTTAGCAGATTAGTAACTCAAGTTTATTTATTGTTAAACACAAAGCTACCCAATGGGCTATATCTGTTCTGCGCACCACGGGCATCGAAAAACGAATTTTAGCGTTTTAAACTGTGAGCCTTACCGCTAAGCCAACGGGGAATATTTCCGTTTAGTGATTCCATGTTGATTTTATTTTATGTTATCATCTTAACAGATTAGTTACTTAAGTTTGTTTGTTGTGAAGCACAAAGTTACATAAAGGGCTATATGTGCTCTGCCCACCGCGGGCATCGAAATACAAATTTTCCATTTAGTAAATCCATATGTTGATTTTATTATTTGATATCCTGTTTTATTAATTTATTTTTCAAAGCTTCTTTTATCAGACTCCTGGAGTTTTATCAGTAAGTTAGGAGGCTTACAAAGCTAAAAAATCTGATTTCGATACTTACGTTGCAGAACACAGATAGCCCATTGTGTAGCTTTGTACTTAACAATAAACAAACAAATCTTTTATCAGACTCTTTGGAATTTTTCTCACTACAAAAATAAGTAATTGGTTTGTAACTTCTAGGGAAATTCGTATTGGGCTAGTAAAGATTCATGTGATTTAAATTATTTTTATATATAACACACCAATTACTAATAAACATTATCTCCCCCACGTTAAAAATATACAAAGTTGATTGGTTTACTACAACAACCTATAAGTAAGCTCCTGTTATTATTAAGTTAATAAGTTTAGTATTCCGATAAAGTCATATACGTTAGTTTTACTGAACTCGCAGTCTATAATTTCTAAAATTATATTAAAGTATGCAAAATATGATAATTAACTTATGTTTTTTGTCGTAAAAAGAAATAAGCTTTCGAATATTTATTTTATATTTTATTTCTAAAATTCTTAGTCGTTATTTTTGTTGAGCATGGACAAGCTCAAACGAGCATTAAGCGGAGACGAAGTCGAAGAACAAGGCATAACATCTCAGGTTAGGCTTATCGTGCCACACCTTCATGTGTTTGTTGGTTTTGCACTTGTCTAATGTCAGTAATGTGACTGTTTTTATATCTGTGTTAGTCCTTGAGTCTAAGGCGTAATTTACAAGTTGGGTTGAGGATGGTTGTGTTTTGTATAAACTGTTTCTTTTTTGTTGATGTTGTATGAAATTTAAAAACCATACATAATGTACACGTTGTCAATGTCAATCATTAGGTTGACAGTGGTTGTGATGGCTTGAGCAGGAAAAATGTTAAATTTTGAATGGATGTTCCACACAGGAAAGAAAATTTGTCATGTTTCATTACCTGTTGTATATACAGCTGAGTTTCATTGACATTGTAATGTGCACCTAATTGCTAAACTTAATAGTTTAAGGAAAAGCAATACTTTTGGCATTGCTGGAATTTGGAAATGTATGCCAACTAGTTTTCCTAACGTTAATTACTAAATTAGCTTTGTCACTGTGGAGACACTATTTTCTCACCCATGCATTTTAATGCATGGAGATTTTGAAGACTTACTCCTTTCAGCTACCATTGTACTTTGTAGTAAGTAATTAGACTACATCAGTGGTTCCCAAACTTAAAAATCTAGCAAACCCCTTACATGAAAATGCCAAATCTCACAACCTCCCCCCTCCTAAAAAATACATATTTTCTAGGGATTTTCTCCCTTACCTGAGTTTAAATTATGAAAACGGTGATTATGAAAATATAAAATTTATTTTTCTTATGACACTTTTATTATTACATTATGAAAACAGCAACATTTCCAAGATTTAACTTTCTAACTTCTATCACTTTGATTAAGCCTAAACTTGTACATCATCTTAATTTTAAAAACAACACTAGTAGTCTATTTAATTTTCAAAACAGCAAAAAATACCTCCTCATCTTTCCATTTTTTATTTGGAGTCTTGAGTTATAATCTGTTCAGTGTGATGGATGCATGCAAATGCTTTTGCTTCCACCATTTTGCAAACTCCCAAAGGGTTTGTTTGGGAAACACTGGACTACATGAAACATTCTAGGTCTGTCATTTGTCAAGTATGATAAACATAATTAAACATATAATGACATTATTTTATGGTCTATTTTGTTATGTTTTTTAATAAGTGTTTGAAGGATTCTACGCTCATAATGTAATGTACACTAATAATACAGTAGATATGTATTTCTGCCCTAAATACTTTTATATTATGTACTTCTGATAAGCTTATTTTTACTGATGGAAAATGACATGGAAGGAAATAATTGCCATTGCCAGTTTTCAGAATCCTATTGATATGTTTATTTCGCAACCATACCTTTGTATTTTAATCTTGTAAATGTAGTTATACTTACTAAGAAAAAATTTCGACAGATTTAAAAATCAAGTTTTCAAGTATAAACCAAAGTGTTATTGATATTATACTCATCTTAATGTAACATTTATACATTGCATTGTTACTAGCTTATTAGAGTTTTATGTTTTACTTTTCTTGCAGATACGAGATGTATCAACTCTCAGTTGGTCAACTAGGATTAGGGGATTTATCATTTGTTTTGTGTTGGGATTTGTGTTTTCTATAATAGTGAGTTAGCCATATTTTCCTTTCTATTGTTAAACCATAATGTGAAAACTAAAATTCTATTAAAGCAAGTAATCAGTATATTTTTCTGCTGAATAAGTAATTCAAAGAATTAAAAAAAAATATATTTAACAACCATCATTAAATGATACATACAACTAAAAATAGTGTTGTGTAGGCTCTTCAGAATATATATATTTAATGTTTTTGTCCTTTCAAGTGCCTTGGTAGCTTAGAAAACTATCAGAACTAACTGAAAGATGTGTGGGAGAGGCACTTATCTTGGCATATAGATGTGGGAAATCTTAGTATCAGAACTGACTGAAAGATGTGTGGGAGAGGCACTTATCTTGGCATATAGATGTGGGAAATCTTAGTATCAGAACTGACTGAAAGATGTGTGGGAGAGGCACTTATCTTGGCATATAGATGTGGGAAATCTTAGTATCAGAACTGACTGAAAGATGTGTGGGAGAGGAACTTATCTTGGCATATAGATGTGGGAAATCTTAGTATCAAAACTGACTGAAAGATGTGTGGGAGAGGCACTTATCTTGGTATATAGATGTGGGAAATCTTAGATGCTTGGAAAATTAATAGAACTGACTAAACACTGTGGGGGATTCTCATGTCATATGGTTACGGGTGTGTGTGTGTGCTTATTGCACTGTTTGTTTTATACCAAGTAATATTGGCAAAGCAGGCAGCCCTCCTGTGGCATGAAACATGTTTTTGTGCTGAATAAAACTGTATGAAATATATTACCATGTGTTCTTGATTTATTTCTTAGTATCTTGGTATGCTACTTGCTGACATAATGATGTGGACAGTTATTTAATTGTGCTTCAAGAAGTAAATGATGTAGTACTACTAATGAGATACTGATTCATAATGAAGCCTTAAGAAAGTGATCAGAATCGAGACTGGTGGGAAGTCAGTTTCTGATTTATTGAAATGAAAACTTAATTATTTCTTAAACTAAACATTTATATAAACCACAGTGTACACATATCGTAGCAAAAGAAAAAAAACTTCAAACACTTAACTTTATAATAAGGAATGGCAAGTACAGTTATTTTTTAATACATAAGATGTGGTAATTTGCCGGATATGTATCTCACAGCTGACTAGGATTTATAATTGCTGAATGAAAAGGGGGGGCATTTAAAGGGATGAATAAGGTATTTGTTCAAAGAAATTAAAGTTTTATAGAAATTACTAATTTAAAGATGTATTTAGAACTAATAATATAGATAAAATAGACAGTGTGACAAAATTTATTTTGGAAACAACTTTAGCTTCGAGAGTCTGTTTCTCTTTGAAAGTGTTTTTTGGTACATTGAAAAAAAGTAAAAAAACATAAACATTTCTATTTCAAGAATAAAAATGCAATGATAGAATAAACAGACTTGTGACTTCTCTATTGATAGAAATGTCTACTGTTATGGATGAAGGTGAAGTAACAATGCTCATTTGAGTTTGATGAATGAAACATATGTTTTAGTGCCATGTTATCAATGCTTTGTATTTTAACAGTAATTATTATTGTTTTCCTGAACATAAAAAAAATAAATTATGTTTTGCTAGCTTCTCATTCTCATTGGCTCTTATGCATTATAAGTAGTTGCAGCATTATAAATATTTGTGATTTAATTTAACTGGTTTGTGCACACAGCTTTTAGCTCTGTGAAACCAAGTTTTATTGGATAGAATATGTCATTACTTGACGTTATTTAGTCATACATGAAATCTTGAAAGTAGATTAATATTTCAACTATGTTCCTTGTCTTTTATGTCGAATTGATGGAAGAGGAAGGAAGTGTATATTTTAAATAACTATATGAGAAATATTCTGAGATGAATTATTTATTGATATTTTTTAATATCAGTAACTTGAAGATAAGTTTTGGAAAAAAAATATTGAAATATAGAATATTTCATTTACAGTAACTAATAATAGGGCACATATAAGAGTTTTGGAGAATATGGTGCTATTTGTTATTCATGAATCTTTGTAGAAACAGTTGAACTTGTGCCAGTGAATAATTGAATACGTCACATTTACCTAATAATCTGTGATTTAATGCATTATGGGTATGAGTATTATATTAAAAAATTTACTGTTTGTCAAGTAACAAACAAGATGACAAGGACAGGAAAATATAATGACTGAAAGTAAAGATGAACATGTGCAGCTTAACAGAATTATATTATTAGTTTGGTATTATTTTGAAATTATGGACATCCAATCCACGGTATTTTTTTGAGATTGAGATATTAATAGTTATTGAGATTGTATAGTGCTAGTGTGATTAAGTACGGGCGATATGTTAATGTTTCTTATTGTGTTTAAATCCAAGGACTATACCAGAATAAAAATAATGTGAGTATTTTTAATAAAGTTTTACTTGATAGCAGTTTTATTTTATGTAATAAGCAGCATTATGTAAAAATAAAATGAAAAGCTTAGCACTTGAGTGATGTAATAATGTAATGCAATATCACTGTCAGTGACAAACATGTTTGCTTATAGTAACATTATTTATTCAGTGAAAAACATGTTTACGTATAGTAACATTATGTATTCAGTGAAAAACATGTTTGCTTATAGTAACATTATTTATTCAGTGAAAAACATGTTTACGTATAGTAACATTATGTATTCAGTGAAAAA
>NW_013668787.1:123726-125695 GCF_000517525.1 Limulus polyphemus
ATTATTTATTCAGTGACAAACATGTTTGCGTATAGTAACATTATTTATTCAGTGACAAACATGTTTGCGTATAGTAACATATATTTATTCAGTGACAAACATGTTTGCGTATAGTAACATATATTTATTCAGTGACAAACATGTTTGCTTATAGTAACATATATTTATTCAGTGACAAACATGTTTGCTTATAGTCACATTATTTATTCAGTGACAAACATGTTTGCTTATAGTAACATTATTTATTCAGTGACAAACATGTTTGCTTATAGTAACATTATTTATTCAGTGACAAACATGTTTGCTTATAGTAACATTATTTATTCAGTGACAAACATGTTTGCTGATAGTAACATTATTTATTCAGTGACAAACATGTTTGCTTATAGTAACATTATTTATTCAGTGACAAACGTTTGCGTATAGTAACATTATTTATTCAGTGACAAACATGTTTGCGTATAGTAACATTATTTATTCAGTGACAAACATGTTTGCGTATAGTAACATTATTTATTCAGTGACAAACATGTTTACGTATAGTAACATTATTTATTCAGTGACAAACATGTTTACGTATAGTAACACTATTTACTCAGTGACAAACATGTTTACGTATAGTAACACTATTTACTCAGTGACAAACATGTTTACGTATAGTAACACTACTTATTATGTACCGTAACCTCTACAAGTACAATTTGTACATCATGATAACCTAGAATTATAATGTAACAACAAACATTATTGATATTTTTCAGCAGGTGTGGTTTTTTGTATAAAATGCCCTGTATGTGTAATTAGAATTTATCACTTAGTTATTTGTAAGTATAATCTGGTAATCTCATGGAGGAACAAAATTTGCATAAACCTGAAAATATTTTCTGTAATGTGATTGATCAATGAATATATGGTCACATTAATAAAAAGATATTGATATTTTTGATATAGATAAACTTTACGGACAGTTTCAAAGCACATGAAAAACTAATAGTGTGCTCTGAATCAGTGGATGATTTCATTAATGTGTCCAATTGTTTTATAGAAATTGAAAATACAAGTTTACTCTAGTTTATGGTTAGAAGCTGAAAGGTTTGTGCATGTGTGCATATCAGAAAATATTGCTCTAATAAATATTTGACATATGATAAGCATACTTGTTGAAGAATATTCCATTTTACAGTATTAAAAGTCAAAATGTAATAATCACAAATCTTAAAATATATAGTTTTGTCTATGCTGTAGTAACATTTTTGTGATTTAAGCTAAAATTAAAAAGTGTGTTTGGAAATGAATAAACTGCTTTTGCTTATCTTCTGATAAACGTTGTTTATCTTCTGATAAAGTATCTATAATTTGAGAATCAAGTGACTGAATATATTGAAACTTTGCAAGATGACATTGAAGCAAAATATGACTCTAGACATAGTCTTTTCTTTATTAAACAGTACATGAACAGTGTTTTGTAATTTCACAATAATTTAATAATACATTTCAAATATGGATCAAATGGTAAGGAAGATATTAGGTTGTCAAGAAATTAATGTCACTTTTTTTGGATGAAAAAACCCAAACAACTTGTATATCAAAACAAAATATTTATTAAATGAAATAGTCTACATTCTTATTTATGATGGATTTCCATCTTGTAATCAGGTTGTTAATGCCCTGATTAAAGAAATCACTTGGTTTTGAAGCAAAAGACATGTCGATGTCCTCTTTAACATCTTCTACATTTGCATATGTTTTCATATTAAGATGGTGTTGCAGTGAATTAAAAAGATGGTAATCTGATGGTGCCATATCTGGAGAATATGGTGGGTGGGGGAGAATTTCCCAACCCAACTCCATTATCTTGTGTTGCATCAAATATGCATTGTTGTGAAAAAGAGGAACACCTTTCCGATTGACGAGTGAAGGGCTTGATTTAAACGTTCCAGCTGCTGACTATAGATCTCTGCATTGACAG